>NW_013953275.1:56852-65857 GCF_001266775.1 Austrofundulus limnaeus
TGTGTTACACATGGAGTTTTTTTAAAATTAATTTTATTTATTTAACCTTTATTTATCCAGGTAAACTGTTTGAGAACCACTTCTTATAGACAAACATGACCTGGCTGCACTGAGTGCGTTGAAATATACAAACCTACATATTCAACCATAGTAAAGTGATTGTAAATTTTAATCGCGATTCAAATTTTTAATCTATGCCCATGCAGCACTAAAATTAATCAGAGTTAACTCGATTAATCTCACAGCCCTGCTTATACTGTATATGTATGTATTGAACAGCAGAATGATTATTATGATTATTTAATTTTAATTAGGCTCAGCGTGAAACATTTTTTGGCTCATTTTCAGATCAGTAAACTGTAAGTGAATGGACTTCTAATCATGTTTTGTCATTTCTCATTTAGGCAGTTATAATCTTAGCAATAAGACTGTCTTGCTAAGTCATGGTTTACCGGCCAGCTTACGACAATAACAACGTGACAGGGTCATGGATCCAGTGGAAACCACCTCAACATAAACAAACTCTAGCTGTCAAATTTGGCTCACAGTTCCAAAAAGGTTCTTGGAGTGTTCCCTGCACACGTGAAGTTAACAGTGGGTTTAATCCCCCAGTTTCCTGAACACTGTGCCAGATCAGGATAAGATGACATAGCTGTCTGGTTTGAAGACAGCTTGCAGACGCCTCACTTGTCAGTTGTCACAGCAGGTCTGGATGGCGCTTCAGGTGACAGGAAGGCAGTCTGGGAGGAGAGTGAACTGATGCTTTTAAAATGGCTTTACAGTGATAGTAGCACAGTGTTAATCCGTGGTTCCAGTTTTAAACAGCTCTCTGTCTTGTGAGGTTGGAGTTAAACATAAACATTCACCTGACATGATATGCTATGAGTCTATTTTGAATAATTAAATTGATTTGTCTCACACTGTTGGACAAGAGCTACACACTGAACTATTTATTTAGGCTCACTCCAGTGGCATTTACTGCTGTTCTTTACCACCCAGATGCTCTGTTGATGCTGGGACTGAAGCTGCAGCTACTCTCTTCACAAGCCTGATTCGATAATTCTTAAGGCACTGAAGTTGTTGCAAGCTAAATATCAGAAAAAAAAATCAAAGATCTCTGAGACCCTCTTAATAAGAACCTCACAATGTGAGAATGTGTGTGGTCTTTACAGGGTGTTGGCAAGATTATGAGATGTACTTAAAGGTATCATATCATGCTTTTAAATCCTTCTTTTTCATGTCTAAATCATTCACGTATGGTATATTTAAAATAAAACTGTAACACTTTGGTCTTAAGTCCTTGTTTTTTTTTTGCTCCACAAACTCATTGCTTTCCTTGGTTTACCCCTGTTCTGAGTTGCGCCTCAGAGCAAGCTGTTTTGGTGCGGTCTCTTTAAATGCAAGTGATATATTTCACACCCCGCCCCCTCCAGGTCGCTGAACGTTCGACTCCACCCTGTCCGGCCATGTTTGTAGTTTCATAGCAAAAACACAGTTATCTACCGACTAAAAACTGTTTTTAAGATAAAATAAGATAAGATAAAACTTTATTGATCGCAATAAGGATTATTCTAACTTGGCAGTTCTGCAAAAACCTTTGCATGGGAATGCATAAAGTATTGGCACGTAATGCAAAAGTATTGCAACAGAGCATATATGACAGGAATCTCGGATGTCCCCTCCACGGTTCCATACTTTGAACATACAGAAGACTGTATAAAATGTATTGCTATGCATTCTTACATACAAAAATCCAATAATCAACACAATAACATAAATATTATTACTAATAATCCAGAGTCTGAAAGTCTATAGTATATATANGCAATAGAGACCTGAGGTTCCAAGAATCAAGAAGCAGAAGAGGCAGTCCAAAAAGTCCAACAGTTAGTTTCACAGGTGAGTCCAACTTGTAAGCTGATTCCAGGAGGCTGACACTGGCAAGGAGGTTGGGTAAGGTCTGAGAGCAAGGGGAATAAAAACAATGTTCCAAAAACCACACTTAGAAATTCTAGAGAAGTAATACTTGCTGTAAAACATTAAAGCAAGGTGGCCAGGAGAGGTACCCAGAAGGCGTGATGCTCCAGCGAAGACATATATATATATATGTGTATATATGTATATATATATGTATATATATACCCTTGTGATTCTACCTCTGTTTTTTCTATTCAAAATGTTTACAGTTCTGCGTTAAATATATTTGACTGTATGTAAGAAAACAAAACACATTATCTCTCACATACATATATACATGGATGTATTAATGCAAAATTTTAATTTGCCCACGTATAACCACATTCACACACAAACATATATCCTATAAAGCATATAAACTCATAAGTAGTTAACTCATTAATCATTATATATAGAAAGATTTTCAAGCATGACATTATTTATATATATATATAGAATGCTTTTTAAGCAATGTTTTATTAAGTTATGAAGAACATAGCAGAGTATTTATGCAGTGTGAATGGGGCCCCGTCTTAAACTTAGTCTGAAAGTAAATTATTTTAATTTCCAATGTTGAAAGTGGTAACACATATGGTGCTGTACAAGGAAGTATTTTTCTAAATGTAGACAAAATCTGATTCTTAATTCTTCAGTAAGGCTTGCACACAAAGTAGCATCCAGGTGGTTGATGCCACGCTGCAGCTTACAATACAATTTTTTCTGCTTATATTAAATGGTGTTTCCATGGATACCTGGTTTGGGGGGGAAGCTTTTATTTTTTCTCCGACATTCTCTAAAACGTCCTACCACTAACTCTTTGTAGTAGGATTAAGGATTTTATGCATTTCTTCTGAATTTAATATTTCAGACTAAAATGTCATTAAGATAGAAAATACATGACTGCAGGCAGGGTGCAATATGTCTTTTGACTTTTTTATTTTATCTTTTACAGAACAGAGGAAACAATGAATCAATCAAGCTTTTCTGGTACAAAGCACGTGATGACCTTTTGTCAGAATGTTGTGAGATTATTTGATCAAATGCAGCCGATTCAGTGAGCCTCATTGACAGGCACTGAATTGATTTTCAGTAGCAAAGAATCATGAAAGTTTAATCATGGAGAATGAAACCTTTTTTTTGTTGTTCTTTTTGCACAAGTTAAGTATTTTCTCTAAAAGACAGGACAAGTGAAATCAAAACTCTGAACTCCCAAAAATGTCTGTGATAATAATACAATCTTTGGAAGAATGTATGATTTGTGTGACAGTTCAGATAAAATATCAAAATCAAGTAGTGACACTGCAAAAGAAAGTCAGTTGGTGGATTGGCTTTGATGCACTCAACTTTGAAGTGTTGGTGGGCACATGATCCCCCATGAAAATACATCTTCACCAAAATGTTTTGTGGAGTAGAGACATCAAGTTTGATTTGAGTTTTCAATTAAAAAATGATTAAAAAATACAATCTGATCTTAAATTACTAAACTAGTTAATTAATGACTTTTTTTGTAATTTGGTTGCTCTTTAGAGGTCGCACAGCAAGCAAACTTGCATGATGATTTGGCAATTGTTTTTACACCAGATGCCCCACCTAATACAACCACTGAGCTACCACAGCCTACATGTGTGGAGCTGGGGGCTGGTATATATGGTGCCCAGTGAGAATTAATAACCTTGCTCAAGGGTTCAGGGTGGGACAAATGAGGAAGGCGGAAGACCTGGGTGTTTCGTCTCTCCCATCTAAATTTTGATAGTCAGGGGATTTGATCAGGTGACCTTCCGATTATATTTGCACCACTACTACCCTCATGAATCAATTATGCAACTGTAGATTATATTTTAGGGTTATTGTTTTAGCTTTCAGGTTAATCTAGTTCTTATATGGTAAAAAAATTAAAATAATAATAACAGTAATAATCCATTGGTTTGTGTGTCAAATAGTTCAGTTGGTAGTTTAAGATGCATAAAAAATAATACCCAGATTGAAAGCATTTTTAAAAATCATTATACGTGAAAGTGGATGTTGTTTTGGAGCTGCACGCTATTTAAACCTATATTTTGAGACAACAATAATAGTAACCCCTTTCAAGACTGTCTGACATCACAACTTTTTTAAAACTCTCAAAACCAAAGAAGCATATCACTGTCTATGAAAGCAGTACACTATTTGTTTATTTCATGCTGTGGAGAAACTCCTCAGATAAAATTAGTTTTGCAACTCTAGGCCATACAATCTGGGCCTTCGCTAATTTGTTAAGCAGTTAAATGAAATCTGTAAAGCACTGTTAACTGTTAGTGTGTTATTAAAATCCAACTAGATGTTAAAGCATTAAAGTGGTTTCTCAGAATTCTTTGAGTGATATGACTGGAGTTTTAATGGATTGGATTGATGAGTTAACACACAATCAGCAAAAATGATATCAGAGTAGATTATGATAATACAACTCTAGTCTCAGAATAAATATCTTGAAAGTTCATGCAAATGCTATAAAAATACTTTATTGTCAGTTTTGTTTTATTTAAATATTTCTACAGAATCCACCATGGTTATATCAAAGTAGAAATGACACTACACACCTTACCACTTCTGGTGTAACTATTGGTACTTCTAATGACATTTCTGCAAGTAATTCAGAAAGAGATGGCAATGTTAAGGTTTATGAAATAGCATATCCACTATGAGTTTTTATAGTTTTAAGATGGCAGACATTCTCATTGGTCTTAGCTTGGCTCGGACTAGCTTGATATTCCTGTCAGGTTTTAACCCTGTCCTATGCACTCTAAATTTATGTGCAACAGGTTGGATAATAATTGTTCATAACTATTCAATAGAACCCCAATTCAGTAAATCTGAACCATCCCCTGGTTTTATTCCAGTAAAATTACTTCGTATTTTTTTTCACCTTTTTATTGAACAAGCCAACAGTTTGATATGCATTAGAGGCTTTTTGAGGAGAGAGACACGACACCAGAGAGTTGCCTGCTCCCATTCGTTTGTGTCCAATCTGTGTCACATCTCTTTTATTAATGTTCATGTATATTCAAGTACGGGTGGCAGCTCCAGTATTTACTGCACTGCCGTGAGATTACTCTCATTAAAGACAAAATGCTGACCTTGGTAAGACACAAATGGATCTTTAAGAGACAGCCTCTTCCATCACGGTGAAATGGAGCGGTCCCAATCTCACAATACTGCTATTAGGTTTCATCAAGGCTCATTACATTCTGACTCTATGTAATCTCACGTGCACTATAAAGTCCGTACCAGCAAACTCACAGCTTCGCAAAAGGCATACATTGCTACATGTATGCTCTACTGGCATCGGTGAGTGCTCCTCGCAATATATTGTAATTCTTTTGAGGTCTTCCCAGGTATAAATGTACAGTGGAATAGCCCCGGTCAGGGAACATTACTTGCTCATTGTAAATGTCAGTTTGAAGAGTTTTCAAGGTGTCACCAGGGACTCTTCTTTATAAAAACTGTACTGTTTTACATCAGTGTTAATGTCACAATGTAATATTAACAGACTAACATTAGATTTAATGTTTCATTATTCACAATCGAAGGTATTCCACCCTTGTGATTATAAAACTCAACCTGTGTATCAAAGGTGAGAGAGAAAGAAACAGAAAACTGTAAAAAAAAGAGTGAGCGAAAGGGGGCAGGTGGGAGGCAGGATGGTGGGCAGACGCAGCAGTGTGCTTATATGATCTTGACCCAGCAGTCGATGGGGAAGGGCGGTGAAACCTGATTACAGACAGCACACATCTCGGCCTGCTGATTTCATTTCCTTCAGTCCGTTCAGCTGGGTAAAAGACAGAGGTGTAATGTTCTGCACTGGTACACTGCTCTGCCTTGATAAAACCTTTAAGCTTTTCCTGCTTCAAGTGTGGCGATATCCTCAATGTACAAATCAGGTTTTCTTTTGTCTGCAACAGTAGGTGCACTTGTTTGGCCATTCAAACCTTGTGTACTAAAATAAGTGGGCTGTGTAGATGTAACAAACTGATTATTTCTCAATTATGTTATTATTCACTTCAGCTGGCCTGAGAAGGGTGATAAAAGAAGCGAAAGTCTGAGTCTAAAGGTGTTTAGAAGGACATCTAGCTGCCTGATGAGATCTGAATTAAGGCCCATGACACCTCATCAAGTGCACTTCCCACACCTGAACTGTCTCAAATGTCATCCGTTGTTCCTTTTTTTCCCTCCACTGCACACACAACTCACATTTGTCAAGGAAACCTGTCACTGGAACCTTCTTTATTTCTAACCCTCTTTTCTGCTGCTTACTGGAATGGAAAATGTGGTGACATTCTTTTTTCTCTCTCTTTCTCTCTCTAAACAATCCATATAGGTTTACACACATTTATGGTACCCAGAGTAGAAACATAGACTGCATTTGGCTCAAGGTAATTAGCTTTTCTCCCCTCATAAAGATCATTACTGAAGCTCCACATTTTAATTATCTTTGCAGTAGTCACAACAAGCCGTCATTGAAATGCATGTACGCAGGAGCTACAAAACAAACATTTGTCAACTCTCAAATAAAAACAGAAAAGTGCTGTTTAGTATTTCACAACAGAGCATAAGCTACAGCGCATGATGGATCTAATTTAAATAAGTATCCGACTCTTACATGCAGACAAATCAGAGAGAAATAATTATTTGAAAATATTCTCTCTCTCTCTTTCTGGTAAAACATAGGTAAAGTGTAACTTTCAGTTCTCTAAAAGACAATAAGTTTTACTGTTTGTTTTGCTAAAACCTCATGATATTGGTACTTTCATCGACTTATTGGCACTACAGTATTGGATTTTGCAAGATTTTTAGCATAGCTTTTAGACTTAAAGTACTTTAAAAAATACCTGAATGAACAATGAATGAACTAAAATGTATGATGGCGTATTAGGGCCACTTTGCAGATGAAAAAAGAGGAGGAGCAAATCTCTGAGAAGAACTCAGAATTTCTGAGAATAATTTCAGAAATTTTCGAGAAAAACAAAAATTCTCTGAGCTCCAAAAGTTGTACATTTGCAAGAAAAGGAGTTTCTGAGATTAATTTCAGACAGAAATTTGTGACATTTAAACTAAATATTTTCTGGCATGTTAAATCATAAACATTGGTAGCCTAATATGTTTGCAGTACCCTGATTTAAAACATATATAGTATAAAGTAGCATAGAGTAAAACAGGGTATTGATAAATAGCTAAAAATGTACTTTGTTATTAATTATAATAAACCAGTATAACAGAGCGCACTATCATCAAAATACTAATATCGTAAAAGTATAATTTGGAAGGCATTCAAAATACAAATTTCAACTTAATTTAATTACAAGTTAATTACAATTTAAATGTAATCTCTTTACAAAAATAGCATACCTACATTTTACTAATTAAACATGTTATTAGTACATAAAACATTGTATGCTTGATGTGTACAAAGTATACTTGAAGTTGTTCCACTATAGCATATAACAGTATACTTAATACACTTCAAATTGTGATTTTCTACAATTTAACAACTAAAATATATTTATTACAAAATTAGTTGTTCCAAAATAGCATGCTTTAAGTATATTGAGGTTTAGTCTGGCTTCAAGTATTCCCAAGTATGCTAAGATTTAGTATATTTATTTTTCACAAGGGTAGCCTCTTAAAGCAATTTGATACAAAAAAAATGTAGTTGTTCCATCCGATTGAGTGTATGAACAGGTGGAAATAAAAGGAAGAAACATTTTTGCTATTTTTAATGCAGAATTGTGAAAAGGATGCATGAGATGGAGAGACCTTCTTGACTTGGGTTATTGATTGATGATTTCTCATCGTTTGATGTGACTTCTCTAAATGCTCCCTAATCTTCTTCAGTCACAGAATGATATGCACTGTTTTGCTAATCTTCAATAAAAGAACAGCTAAAAGCCCTACACATTGTGGACATTCAATTTTTGACTCTTCAATCATGTCACAAGTTTTCCATGGTAAAATGTCTGGTGTATGGCTCCTAACTTTTGAGGTTTTCTTCAGTCCAAATTTATGCGAAAAAAAACCCAAACATTCTAGCAGCCTATTCCAGGTTGCAGAACAAATTCAGCCTTTGTTCCAAGTGCAATTTGTCTTGAGGAAGGAGAGCTGCCATAATGAGGTGTGGATAGTGGGTCCTACATGGCTTCTTGGCTACAAGGCCTGGCTAACCTACTAGATGAAGCAGGGTGGAACCTTCAAAATAAATGCAGTTGGAGGCTGACAAATCTCTTTCCATTCTGTCCTGAACAGACTTTGTTGTTTGGATAAGATTCAGCGAGAAAGAAGAAGTTCGGACCCATGGGATGGAGGGCTACATTTTGAGTAACCTCCCTGTGAGGGGAGAGGGCTCATTTGGGCAAAATCACTCTACTGTTTTTTTTTTTTTTTTTTTGGTCACTATTTCCCACACAGAATGAGGAAGAGGGCCGCATTGCCTGAGGTGACACCAGCTCTCAGTATCTAATCTATAGAAGTTTAAGACTGGGTGGAACCATTAAGTCTGGAAAGGCCTATTCTCACATCTCACTTAAAGACGTATATTAAAATATTGCATAGTTTGCTACTCCTACTACCTGCTGAGAACCTGCTTTCTGCACTGCTCCCAGTCACAACTAGTTCACAGAACTGTGTCAAGCATTGCGTGATTGGTCATATATATATATATATATGACCAATCACGCAATGCTTGACACAGTTCTGTGAACTAGTTGTGACTGGGAGCAGTGCAGAAAGCAGGTTCTCAGCAGGTAGTAGGAGTAGCAAACTATGCAATATTTTAATATACGTCTTTAAGTGAGATGTGAGAATAGGCCTTTCCAGACTTAATGGTTCCACCCAGTCTTAAACTTCTATAGATTAGATACTGAGAGCTGGTGTCACCTCAGGCAATGCGGCCCTCTTCCTCATTCTGTGTGGGAAATAGTGACCAAAAAAAAAAAAAAAAAACAGTAGAGTGATTTTGCCCAAATGAGCCCTCTCCCCTCACAGGGAGGTTACTCAAAATGTAGCCCTCCATCCCATGG
>NW_013953275.1:67366-72091 GCF_001266775.1 Austrofundulus limnaeus
TCAATGCAGCAAAATAAACCAATTTAAAAGGTTAACAATACTTGTTTTTTTAACATAATGCAGTGTTTTCTCTACAGTTACCAGGCAATGCACCCACAGAAGTGTTCGACCCCTGAGCTGTTGGCTGAGTGGCCCCCTGTGCAACTGCTGCAACATCTAATGTTGCACCTAGTATGTGCAAACTTTGGATGAACTTACACATCCTATTAACTTAAAATTAAAACAACTTTCAGATGTATGTTTTTTATGTGTAATAAAAAACTAAGACGTTTAAGGGCTTAAAATTCACTTTGCAACAGTCATGGCAGCACTGCCACCAGCCCATATTAGCTATTGTAGACCAACCAGCCGATTACAGACTTTTAGGATATCCGCTATTCACAGAGAGAACAAGCAGCAAAAGGCCATATCGATCAAATGGATCATTCACAGAAAAGACTTTTGTCATACAGCTTTTTTTCTCTAGGAAGCACTTTATAGACAAAATGGGTTACTTCAGTGCCAATTTGGATAATTACAGCAGGTGAATAGCAGCCAACTCTACACCTCTGTCAAACTAGCAGGCTACTAATGAGGAGAGCATCACTTTTTCACCCAGAATATATTAGCATTCCATATGAGGACAGTGTCAGACTGTTTCTTACCAATGCATCATCACTGCTAAAAAATGTTCTGCTTGCATTTTGCCCATATTCATCATCAACTATGCATTTCCAGTGCTGCAGTTCAGACATATTTACAACAGTTTGAAGCTAAATCAGTCCAGAGGTACGTTTAAGTGTAACCCAGATCCTAGAAATGTTGCATCTGTTAACTCTCATTCAAGTTATAATATAATAGTTAAATGAGTTGGCAATATCGAACAATGCTTAACCCAGTGTCAGAAGAGTGTGGTAACTCTTCGGGCTGGAAACAAATGCTGATTCTATGCAGAACAGCATCACACAGCTGTTGCATCCTCTTGTGTGGCAAGTAATCCTACAGCTGATCAAGCCTCAATATCCAGGCAAAAACACTTGATATGACTTTACATTTGAGTTTATCTCACACATCAGTTGAAGAAACATCCAGAGATCTTGTTGAATTGGAAGACCTTAATATCATTAGTCTTATAGCAAATATGCCTGTCATTTGTGACCAAATATATATTGGGCAATTATGCTATAAGGTTAATGACATAACACAGGCAGTCCTGGATGGGTGTTGTTTTGTGGAAATACAGTCCCAGGGTTCTGTCAGTGACTCCCAACTCACCACCAAACGGGACCTGAAGTTATACCCTATAGCTTCCCACACCATGAACGGTGACTCAAGTGTGTCTCTCTGCAACATTTATCCACCTCTGCCCTGGTGTTAATGGCAGCCTGCATATTGGACAGTAAACCTGTAACCCGGCTGATGCCAGCTGTTGAAAAATGGTGTAGGATGTCACAGGGTGTTGCGGGTCCAATACTTATGTCCAAATGACAGCTGCAGATATAAGGGGGTTTGGTTAGACATTTTTGCAATGATTCTCTTTTGGTGTGATCTATCTTGGGCTACCAGAAATGTTAACCACTGAACCTTTAGGGCCAGTTGTTCATTTCCTGTAAGGCATTCATCGAGTATTCTCACTGAATGCTTTCTTAACTAATTTTAGAAGCTTGATGTTTCTTTATTGTAATATTTATCCTGTTATTACAATGCATTTGAAACATCCTAACATTCTAATGTAGATCTGTTAGTGCTCCCAGTAAGCTGCTTCAGTGTTTGCCTCTGTGTAAAGCCCCAGGCTTGTTTCCAGGGCATGAACAAAAATTAAAAAAATAAAAAAAAAATCCAGCACTCCTCTGGAACATCTTGGAAACAAACAATACAGCAGCAATCATAAGCAGGCTCTCAGATCATCATACTTGGACAAGGCATATTGCAGTTTTCAGTAGGTCCATTTCTTAACAGTCATGTTGAATTATTACTGATGGCTGCATTTAGCTTAGAAGGAATTTTGTTTTAAAATATGTTTGAGACAACATGCCAAACATGGAGTTCAGTCAAGAAGAACTTGATGTGCTGCAGGAGTGATTGAGAAATAAGTGTGTTCTATAGATAATAAGGTATACAAGAAAGCAAGAGCACTAGACTCCAGGAAGCCAGCTGGGAAAAGGAAAAAAATCAGTAAGGCAAAGGGCTTCTGTTGTGTGGGCAAACTGCCAGAGGCCAGGACTTGCTGAACTTTTAGGTGAGTGAAAATTAGGCAGAATGAACCGGTTGATAAAGAGGGCAATAACATGGCAAGGAAGGCACGTAAACAAAACCACCTTACAGAGCAGTTGTAAAGTAGCAGGCCAAGAATACGTAGTATAAAAAATGAATGTGTCATAAATTGTTTGACACAGGATGACCAAAGCAACGCAACTGTTACAGTATTTGATTATTCCAAAACAGCTGCTGTTTTTAATGTTATAGAAGCTGAAAACCTGCCATAAACTAGATAAAGGGTTGTGATTGTTCATACTTGAAAAGCTGATAAAATATTCCAAATGAAAAACTATGCATGCTATTTTGATTATTGGTAGCCCTTTGTTTTTAATTTTCACACTGGCATCTGGCAGTATCACACTGTTAACACTGCTTTGGGTGGTGGTAATGTGCCAATCCATTTCCCAACCACCACAGTGTTTTCCAGTGAGGGAGTCTGTTCAGCGTAACACCTGCCCAAAACACTCAGTGATCATGTGTATGCCTTTGTCTGCCATTGTAGTTTTGTAAGGATCAAAAATTGCAAATGAAAGGTAAATGTTTTCATAGTTAAGTTTACAATTAAAGGTCAAAAGACCTGCCAGCATTATGAAAGTCATGCTTTTTTCTCCCACTTTTCAATTGTTAAGTCTTTTGTTTATTTATGAAATATCCACAAGAGTTTCAATTAGAAGCTGCAGCCATTGGTAAGCTACACCTTTACCACCAGAACACGCTGTCCTCACGCTGAAATATTAAAATGTTGATCAAGCTGAACGAATACCTTAAAGAAATACTGTATGAATGTGTGTGTGTGTGTTGGAAGCCATCTTCAGAAGACAAGTTGATAAAGTAAATTTTTAAAATCTGTATTGTTCGATACAGCACTGTTCAAAACGGTTCGGTACGGTTCGATACGGGTACATGTATTGTTGCACCCTTGAGACCAGTCGAAAAAGTGCAAGAATTTGCATTTTGCACTATTGGATCTTAAGAAGGTTCTAAGTAGAGCTTCACAATGTTAAAAGAAGAAATCAGTGCAAGAGACAAGAACTTTTGAGCAGGGAATTGTCTGAAAATGGTACTGAACTTATGGTGGTAACTGGTACTGAACTTATAGAGCGCTTTTCAAGTCCCTCCAGACCTCAAAGTGCTTTACACTAACAGACATTCACCCATTCACACTCACATTCACACACTGAAGATGGCAAACTACACTGTAGCCACAGCTGCCCTGGGGCACACTGACAGAGGTGGAAAACTGCATTAACACTCAAACATGATTTTTTCAGCTGATCAAAAGTTTAAGACCATAGTCTTTAAAAGCCAAAAGCTGTGCAAAAATCTGGATTCCATCTCATTTTCTGTCAAGTCTTTACACTGTCAAGACCTCCTGATGGCAAAAGCAAAAAATCTCACTGACTTTGAACATGGTAGGATTGTTGAGCTGCATAAGCAAGGCCTCTCACAATGTGCCATCACTGCTGAAGTTGGACGCAGTAAGACAGTCATTTTGCMTTTTTTAAATGATCCTGAGGGTTGTGGAACAAAAGTCAAGTGGTAGACCCAAAAAAATTTCACCAGCTCTGAGCCACAGGATCCGATTGGCTGTCCATCAAGACACGGGACGATCCTCTACCCAAATTAAGGCCATTACTGGTGCTGACTGCAGCCCAATAACCATCAGACGGCACCTGTGAGAGAAGGGCTTCAGAAACAAAAAACGTCTTCAAAGGCCACGTCTTCTTCAACGCCACAAAATTGCCCGTTTGGACTTTGCAAGGGTGCACCAAACATGGGACATTGAAAGGTGGAAGAAAGTTGTCTTCTCTGATGAGAAAAAATTTAACCTTGATGGTCCTGATGGCTTCCAACTTTACTGGCATGACAAAGAGATCCCACCTGAGATGTTTTCTACACGGCACAGTGGTGGGGGCGCCATCATGATTTGGGGTGCGTTTTCCTTCAATGGAACAATGGAGCTTCAGGTTGTGCAGGGGYGTCAAACAGCAGCTGGCTATGTGGAGATGTTGCAGTGGGCATCCCTCATGACTGAGGGCCCTCGTCTGTGTGGTAATGATTGGGTTTTTCAACAGGACAATGCTGCAGTTCACAATGCCCGCCTGATAAAAGAGTTTGTCCAAGAGAATAACATCACTCTTTTGGACCATCCTGCATGTTACCCGGATCTAAACCCAAATGAGAACATTTGGGGATGGATGGCAAGGGAAGTTTACAAAGATGGACATCAGTTCCAGACAGTGGATGCCCTTCGTGAAGCCTTCTTCAACACTTGGAGCAACGTTCCCACTAGCCTCCTGGAAACACTGGCATCAAGCATGCCTAAACCATTGTTTGAAGTCTTCAACAAGAATGGTGGAGCTACTCATTACTGAGTCCTTTTTTGACACTTTGATTTCTGTTTTGTGGGGTTTCAGGTTTTTTTGAGCTATGGTCTTAAACTTTTGATCAGCTGAAAAAAAAAATCATGTTTGAGTGTAAATGCAG
>NW_013953275.1:72162-77279 GCF_001266775.1 Austrofundulus limnaeus
TATATATATATATATACTGTAAATGACCCATGACATCAAAACAAGGATTAAGTCCAAAAGTGGTATATGGAGATAAAGGCAAATATAGTGTTCTGACTAAAATGTTAACAATTGTATTTTGTCAAAATATAATGAATAAATGCCTTTTCAGTGTATAATTTAAATGAACTGTCTGAAATATAATCATTAAACTAAATTTTGAAGCATTTTTTGAGCAGTAGCAAAAAAAACTGATTTTGAGGAAAAAACACCATAAAATTTTGAAATTTTCCCTGTGAGCTAGCAAAGTTTTGTTTCCTTTTAACTGGAAATTCTCAATATTTACATATAATATGAGGTTTCCTCGTCATAATGACATCAAAAATTCCTCATTAAAATGATATAAAATTAGGATTCAGACCAAATATTTATGTATTATTGTAACCAACAAGACAAATTAAGTTATCCATATGGATTTAATGATGATATCAGAATGATCCAGGTATCAAAATGTAGCTTTTAAAGCCAAGAATCTGAAAATGTAATTAGGTCATTTTGACCAAATTTGAGTTAATCCTCATTTCGATATGATGGGTCACATATACATTACTTCCAGTTCACTAAGGAAATGAGAAGAAATTTCTTCTCAATGATAAGAGGGTGGGGAAAAACATCCATACTGTGGTTTTATTGCACCAAGGTGACATTATTTTTATCTGAATGCTGAAAGAATATTCTCTGAGAAGCAACAGTTCAGAATTATAGACACATTACAGGTTCAGCCTCTCTGCAGACTCAGACCTCTTTCAAATTTATACACATGGCAGGCCCAACAAAGGTAGAGGAAGTCCTGCGAGCATGACTGATGGAAGCACAACTAGCCATAAGGGGCAAACTTTGTCAAAGAAAGAAAAAAATCTCTCCTTTTACTATCATCATACAAGGGGAAAAAAATCAGTACTCTAGACAGGGAAATGTTACTCTGACACTGTTGTCTCTCTCTGTTGAAAGAATAAAGGCAGTTTTGAAGTGCAGAACTCAGAGGAGTTGTCTCTCACCTGAGGCTTTGCATTGTGTGTGTATTTAGGTATCCAGGCTCAGGAGGCTGCAAAGTAATGAGAATGCAAGGGCAACATGGCTGGCATTTTTGAAAGCACAAGGTAAACGATGAATAGCAGAGATTGGTACTGCGTTGATCAAGGCAGATCAGAGCAGATGGCAAAAGGTGCCTTTTCGAAATGATTTTTTTCCTCTTTGACTTGGACTTTTCTGCCCACGATTTTATAAAAAAAAAACCTTGATCGCAATTAACAAAAGTATTAAATTCAAATCAATAAAAGAACCTCTGTAAAAAGACAGGTCAGTTCTCATTTGGTTGCAAATCAAACCACATTTTGTGCAAAATATTGGAAGCACCATCAAAGATTAGTGCTGCATTTAAATTATTGGCAGGTTCAACTCTGAACATTGATTATTAGATAACTAGATGTGCATGTTCATAAATATATGGATTTCAGTCTTTTGTTTCCTGGATAATGTGCTAAACTGAAAATGCCAAAAGCAAAGATAGGTTGTATTCATTGAATAGAGCCTATACTCATCAATTTATGCATAGAAAATTGTATTTTTTGGCCAAGTTTTTGTTGAAGAATGAGTTTTTCCTTTTACCATAAGCAAACAATGTAAATAAGTTAAAGAAACAGAAAACAGAGGCCAGTTTTGTATGGAATAAAATGCTCAACATGTATCTTTGGTACATTATGAAACAACTCACTCTGTTCAGTTTATTTTGTTACTTCAGCCAAGATGTGTGATCAGAAAACTGGGTACTGTCTGTCTAAAAGCATTAAGCTTTATTTTAAAAATGCATGTTGGAAAAAATACAATAAAAATGTTTTATCTAAGCTTATTTTGTTGCATTTGCCAAAAAAAGCACTTCTGACAAGTTGTACATATATTGTGCAAGCCTGAATCCATAAGTTTAGTCCTTAGCTGTTATTTATTTTTTCCATAGTCAGCTTCTGTATTGCTACATGTGCACCAAGCTTTTCTATCTTCTCTTCCCTGTACTCTCTTGACACATTCTCTCATCTAACCTGATGTGGTGCTCGCATTACTTATAGAAAAATAAAACTAGGATCTGTATTATACATATTTGGCCATTCCTCATCTACAGTTTCTGTCTGAGTTAATTATAGATCTCAGGTAAACAGAAAAACAGTGACATAAAGAGAAAACACTGATACACGCAAAAAAAAAAAAAAAAAAAACATTCACATATATGTGAAAGTATATATGTGGCTGTTCAAAGATCCTTTTGTGTCCTTTTGTTCTGGTTATTTTGAAATCTTTTAGGTGAAGCTTTAATTAAAAGCCAACTGTACAACATTTGGCTAACACCCTGTAAGGCTGAGCCGTGTTCTCCGCTTTGGACTCTCAAGCTTTGTTGCCTCAAAGGTCAGTCCTGTCAAGACAGCTTGGTATTTGTCAACTTTTTCTAACTGGGTGTAATCAAATTTATTGAAGTAGAACTTCTCACAAGAAACTAATGCAGATTCACTTTGGGCTTGCAAGCAAATCTTCACATTTTGCAGCCGTGGTAAAATGCTGATCATGCTTTTAATGAACGCCATTAAACAAGAACTACCAGTAGTTTTCAGGAGATCACATAAAACCTAAACTTTTATCACAATCTGAAATGTGATTCAAAATCATAATTCTAAAGGTAGAAAAAAGACATGCATTCTAAATGTCATTTCATCAACACCAGCAGGCTTATTTGCTGGATTCATATACTTTCATACAAATGGTCTGATCTCAGTTCTTAAAGAGCTCAATGGATAACATCATTCAACGGGGAGGGCAGTTTTTCCTTTGAGGCAACAGCTTAAATGTATCTGTAAACGAGAACCAAGGTTCAAGGTTAATCAAATCAGTTATTGTATGAATGTTCCGAGATCATCTCCACAAGGTTGTAAGAAAAACTACCATTTAGTCTTGTCTCAGATGGCTGTTGTGAACAGGGCAAGGACAGAGTCATGAACTATTTATACATCTCCATACATTTATTCATAGCTGTATTTCTAAGTACATTAGATCCCTGCTGACAAATTCTCAGTTGACTAACTCACTGTCTCAGAACATTAGTAAAATGCTGGTGTAAATTCTCAGTCACCGAGCATCTAATGCAAAAACTGTTAAACAGCAAAATAACTGGACTTTTATTCTGTAGCTGAAGTTTGTTTCATCTCCCATCCGTCTTTCTCAATTATGAACTGAAAGTGGGGTTCTAAGCACATCTCACTTTTGTGTATCTGCATGCCTTTGATGTGTCAGATACTTTATGTATCTGATACTCTAACATGTTCACTGTGATCTCCAAAAATGCCAGGTTGACACAGATTTACTTCCCAAATCAAACAATTTTGCATCATTCTTATAGCAACATGGAAATTCCACAAAGACCACAAATTCACCTTTACTCGACAATAACAAAAGTTTTGTAGCTGTGGCCTAATAGTGATGTCACACAGTGTACACATGCTAGACTATGCTAAACACTCTTGCCTAAACTGCCACTGTATTCTGTATCGCTTCTGTTGGCTTTATATGTAATAGACTTTGCCAAATTGTTAAAGCTGATTATCACTGTCATATTTCTTTGTGTTTTGTCAGTACCTCTCCATCGCCATCTTCTGCTGCTAATTACAAAGTTAAGTCACAGAGGTAACATGTGTAGGAGAAAAAACAGATGCCTCTTTCCAACTTTTTCCAATTTATCCTGGGGGGACCCTGAGGCATTCCCAGGCCAGAGGAGATACATAATCCCTCCTGCGTCGTCTATGGGACGTGCCCAGAATATCTCTAAAGGGAGACTTCCAGGAGTCATCCTAATCAATTGCCCAAACCACATCAACTGACTCCTTTCGATGCAGAGTAGCAGCTCTACTCTGAGCTTCCCCCGGATGATGGAGCTCCTCTCTATCTCTAAGCTGAGCCCAGCCACCCTACAAAGGAAGCTCATTTCAGCCATTGTATCCAGGATGTTTTTTCTTTCTTTTTGGTCACACTCCACACCTCATGACCATAGGTGAGAGTTGAAATGTTGACAGACTAATAAATAAAAAGCTTTGCCTTTCAACTCAGCTCTTTCTTTACCACGACTAAACAAAGCAATGTCCTCATTACAGAGGATGGGGCTCCAGTCCATCGATCCATCAAATTGCCAGACTGAAATCTGCCTAAGAGATGCAACAGATAGCACCAGCAAGAATAAGAAGACCTAGAAAATGGTGGAAGTGGATTTCCACCTGTCACTAGGTAATATATGCAGCAGAACCACATGAACATTACATGTACATCACATATGCTGACAAATTTTATTTGCAGACTCACAGTCCGCAATACATAAAAAAAAACTTACAAAACAACCCTATCCTTTAAAGGGGACCTACTATGCAAAATATATTTTTTCAGGATTTTTTTACTTACATTTGGGTCTGTACTGCTTCTAAAAACAGTCCAAGGAGCAGAAAAATGTACCCAGAGGTATTTTTACTATGAGTAAATGTATTTTTTGTCTCCTGAAATGACCTGTTTCAAACACCCCCGTTTGTGATTTCACAAACCATACTCCAACCCACCCCACCCTGTGCCCAGCCCCTCACCTGGTAACCCAAGCGGAGACTCCGCCCACTTCTTCACAGGATGGTGAACGGAGACACGTGGCTTAGTTTTATTTTTATTTAATTTTATTTAAAATTTTAATGGCAATGTTTTTGCAATATTAACAAAAAAAAGTTGTTGTGAAAATAATTTCAGAATGAACTACTTTGGAAAAATAATAGCTACCAGCAGTATTTTCCCAAGGACTTTCTACTGAAAGGAAACTTCTGGAGGAGGGCAGAGTTAACGTAAAGAAAATGTTGGGAGGGGGCTTCCTTAGCAACTTATGCAAAACAGCACATTCTGAAGAGAGCTGAAGAATGGGCAGAACTGAGAAGGTGCAATTTCATTATCTGAGATGCATTTTGTGAATTAAATCAAATGAACATGTTTTGTATAGCCCACAGATGGATTCTAACTTCTTCTATGACACCCATATTAGGTCACCTTTAAGTATAGAGTCATATATATAT
>NW_013953275.1:77354-79788 GCF_001266775.1 Austrofundulus limnaeus
TATATATATATAATGAATATCACCATAGTAAGCATTAAGATGACTCAATTATCAGACTCATTGAGTTGATTAATAAATATATACATAGAATTTCTTACAAAATATCACAAAACTGAAGTTTTTTTTAAACATGCTTCATTGTTTCACATTTTGACACACAAAAAACTAAAACATACATAGCAAAATATAAAACACAGCAGCCTGAAAGAATAAAATAAAACAAAGTAAATTTCTCTCAGCATATTGCTGGAGTATTTTTTTTTCTTTTTTCCAGTTGTTTTTTTCTGTGTGTACCCTTTTGTGTATGTTTACTGTGCATGAGGTCATCCTGATATGTGGGTTTCATTCTTCCATCGTCTCATTATCCTGCTTTATATATCCCTCTATTTTTTTCACCCACTTCTTTGTTGTTGTTTGTGCCATTCTGGTAGTAAAAAAAAAGGTCATTGTTACCTGTCTCTGCACAGTTAATTTTTTTTTTTTCCTTTTTGATTTGTTTAACCCTCCAATGTCGTCATTGGTTCTAACATTTCTGTGCAGCCATAAAGTCCTGCTCGCCTGCACGTCATTTTGTCAGCTTATTAGTCTGCCTGCCTGCCAGTTTCCCAACCTGCAGCCCATTTGGCTGTTCAAAATGTAACACTTTTTTAACTTTTGATCTGCTGCATTATATCTTCACACATGTTCCACTTGAATATGTTTCCTGCATCTGTGTAAGTTTCACTCTGTTTCATACTAGACCATTAGGAAGGAGATGTAGGACAAAAACTTATCAATTCAAACAGAAGTTGAAGTTTGGTTCTATCAAAAACGTGACATTTCATCAGCAGTTAGTTGGCAGAATATTTTAACTCACTGAAAATGAGAAAAGACAATATTTACTAATCTCTGAAACTGGCTTATTATCACCTTTTCTGGAACTGAAAGAAGCATGATGTTTTCTTTTAATAATAAAAAGGCCAGATAAATAAAAACAGGTTGACATTTTAAATAAGATTTAAATTTGTCTGTGAACAGTTTTAAATAAAAAAAATTGGCAGTATAAAAACTAAAAGTTTCAAGCAGTTGTGTTGTTAATGCTTTTGTCATTTGTATGGACACGTTTTTAAATATTATTCTTGTCAGAAATCAAACGAGCAAAATAACCATGCACAAATGGCAGGTCCATTAGTTCTTCAAATATTTCCTTTGAGCTAATTTTGTTGTTTTGGGACATTTAGAATACTAATATAATGATATTTTTCTCATTTTGGTCAAATTTTGCTTCTATTTAGTGTTGCCACATTTGCAAGGTGACAGGACATACGCCAGAGTAAGGACCAGAGGCTAGACCCACCAAATTCACAGACACTTCTTTCCGGTCTTCACCGTCTACCAAGGACCCAGCCCACCTCGACTGGGTAGGCCAGGTCCTTCAGAGGACCCAGCCTCTGAACTTGTACGAAGCCATAGTGATGTCATAGAGTTTGTTGTTACCTAGGTCTAATCTGATTGGCAGTCATACTGGAATGGCCAAAGAGTTTCTTAATGAGCTTTATTCTGATTGGCTGCCATTGTGATGTGTGCGTGTGTGTGCATGCGTGCGTGCGTGCGTGCATGCGTGTGTGTGTGTGTGTGTGTGTGTGTGTGTGTGTACTTGTTTTGACCGTAGAGTGAGGACCATTTGCACCATAGTTAATATCAAAGTGAGGTCTTTGATGTAAATTGAGGACCACTTTAATGCCCTCACTTTGTTTGCAGCTCTGCTGCACTTTACTAGTTTGGTTTAAAGGTATGGTGTGAATTAAGTTTTGGTTCAGGGTAGAGTTAACTATAGGCCAGTAATGGTTGGTTTTAGGGAAATGTCTGGGTTAGGCATTAATACAGTTAAAAAATGAATAGAAGTCAATGCAATGTCCTCAGTTTGATGCAAATACAAGGATGTCCAGGGGTTATACAAAGAAACTAAAATACCTGGTATTAGAACATAACATCCCTTTCAGATAGCTTCCTCTTGTGTCCACAATTAATCCTGTTGGATATTGTTCATCCTTCTTAGTGGTATGCTGATATTACCCTGGATACTGTGACTTATGATCCATCACAAAGACTTGCTGTCTTGGTCACAGATGTGCCAGCAAGACGTGCACCAACATTTGTCCTCTTTTGAACTCCGTTATGTTACCCGTAATGTTGCGTGCATTGCAGTGTGTAGCATCCATAATCATGTCCGAAACATTGGAGTAAAATTATAACCACGCAAAAAGTTGGCAAAGCAAGTATATATTTGAGTTCTCCAGTGCTACATTCTCACCTAAAATCTTTCAAAGTTTATTTTATGTCAAGAAAAACAGAAATATGAAAACGTTCTTACAGCTTTATTTCCTGCTTTACATTACAGCCAGTTTCTCCCTGCAATGCATCAGGGGAAGGATGTTTTAAGCAGTTTTAAATG
>NW_013953275.1:79848-99716 GCF_001266775.1 Austrofundulus limnaeus
CCTCATGGATAGCCCCTCATCAGAGCTAAACAATAAGAAATATCTGAAGCTCTGACGTTGAACAGTTTGTGAGTTATAGGCATTTTTGCATGTCCAGACACCCCTTCTTTCGATGGACCCCCCCCCCCCTCCTGAAACATGGGGTCTATCATAAAACCGGTAGCTGGCACAGTGCAGGTCGGACTCAACTACAGCCCTGCCAAATTTGTGTGCAGCCATTTTTGTGCTATGGCTGACCAAAAATAACTGAAAAAATAAAATAAAATAAAATAAAATAAAAAATAAAATAAACCGTACGAAAACAATATGACCCCGGCTTCACGTGCAGTGGTCCTTAAAAAAACTAAACTAAATTAAAAGAACTATTGATAATTCAATTTGGATGACTAAAACTAGAACCAAAAAAATATATTTTTATAAAAAAGATTAAAACTAAATAAAAAGGTGCTATTAATATTTACACAGGTCTCAGTGAAATCAAACCTGAGTCTAATGGACTAATGACAAGCAGACGGCAACAACTGTTTTTCAGAGAATCGTTTCAGCGTGAAGGCTCATTTAGAATTTGTACTCTTTGATTTTTTATTTTTTTAATAAATTCATTGCAACCCAGTCCACTTTTTTGGTTGATGATAGTAATCAGGTACATTTTTGCTTTCTTCTATTACATTTTGCTTGTTTTCTAGCGCCTTTACTGTGATTCACTCTTTCTGGATTTCTGAGAAAAATCAAGAAAAAAAGCACATCATTGACTGCCTTATCTCTGTCATTTTAATTACAGGTTTTCACACTTGCCTACTTCTTTTTATAGTTTTATTTTCCTGTTTTTCTTCTAAGTTGCAAAAATTAAACAACCATTCCTCAGACACATGGCTCAGAGGAAAGCCAGCTCTTCGAGACAAGACTCAGCTGTACACGCTCATCTTAAAGGATACTAGACATAAAGACAGATGGTTTGAGGCTAAGGTGAATTAAGTCATTTATGCCAAAACTAAAATAAAACAACTTTAAAATAAGGAGAATATTTCATGTTTTAACTTTCAAAAACCTACAATGTAATATTAAACTTGATTCCCAGCCAATTTCACTTTAATTCACTCCTTCAAGCTTGTGACCAAAACATCTCTCTCGTGAGCTGGGATAACAAAGACCCTAACGACTCTCCATTGTGAAGGGCAAGTAGGTTTAGTCTATTCTGCATTTGAACCCAATGGTGCCTCTCATAGAATAGAATAGAATAGAATAGAATAGAATAGAATAGAATAGAATAGAATGCCTTTATTGTCATTACACATGTGCATAACAAGATTAGAGCTGGAGTCATGCAGTTATATAAAGCTCGGCAACTCCACACTACTCCAGACATTTTTTTTGATGAAGCCTCCTGAATGGAAAGCAAAACATTCAGCTACAGGATAAAACTCTTTTGTTAATTATTTATTCTTTTTTTTAAATCTTGGATGACTGAAGATCTACACCAGCACTTGTTTCATAGTGATTTCTAAGAAAATACTTGAGTATTGCCAAAATGTCCTCTCATACATCAAAAACAAATTTACTTTCATACAAATATACTTTATATTTTATTGTCTGAATCTTAAAACTGACTGCAACAAAGAAGGTTTCAGGCTTTGCCACTAGTTTGAAACCTATCAAGAAACACAGTCTATTGCACTGGATATTCTTTCCTAAGGCCCCTTCACATTGCATGATAGCCCTTCTACTCTTTTTCATGTCCTATATGACCTATTAGAACATGGGTATTGCAGGCAAACTAGACACTCTTGTATTGTAAAAGCAATCATGACACTGCTTTGATCTTAGTACTCACTAACTTCTGTTTTACCATCCCTGATACCTCATTTTAACTACATCCTGGTCAAGATTCATATATTCACCATGATACAACTCTCACAGACTGTACCAGGGTGCAGCTATGCACTGGAACAGGGGTGTGTAAGGAATTTTCACTGAGGGCCATGAGCATTATGGTTGCCTCCAAAGGGTCAGTTTTATTCAACTTTGATGTTTTGTTTTTAGCATTGCTAACTAAAAATAACTGAGCTCTATGTGATATTTTAAGCATATAACAGACTTTAAACATGTTCTTTTTTAGACACTTTAAGTACCACGTGTACGACTAAGCAGATACCACATGGCGGTAGCATATATGACCCCCGCACTTACGCAAAGCACCCATGTACCAGAGCTCACATATGGGTTATGGCTATTTAAGATGTTCTGGCATGTATGTGAGAAGTGACTTTGGAATGGTCGTTAAACTTAAATGAAAATATTTTGTTGATAAAAAAAATCTGATTGTCATGGAAATATTCCATTAAGGCAGAAACACGTGAATAAAACAAAGTGAACTGTATGGTTTGGTCGTCAAATGATTTAATAAGGTTTGCATTTATGCAGATATGAGTGATAACCGGAGAGGGAGAATCGGCCAGCCCTGTCAAGTCATCACTGCCTAGACAACAGAAAACAGACAGTTTTAAACATCCGGTGCAGTTTGTAGGCAGCCAAACACAGGATGACAAATGTTAACAGAGAACCAATGACAAAGCGAGAGCCGGCACTGAGCACTTCAGAATAAGTGCAAGGTTACAGACGTATGTACAGCGTCTTATAATCATAAAACAGATTATACAAATGTGGCAGTAATCAATGAGATACAGAACAGAACATGTCAAGGTAATGTGAACTTAGCGGTTATGCAGGATTATATAATATATTTCCACCACACTCCCCCCTCTCGATAAGTCACTAATCAATTAAAATAAGGAAGAAATAATCATACAAAATATGTAGCCATAAACTGCCTCAACACCAAGATAAAAGGAACATGTGCAATGTAAAACAATGCAAACAGACTCAACAAGTCAATATTCTAAGGAAGACATGTCAAAAAAAAAAAAAAAACTTAAGTGGTCCAAAATTTAACAAAGTATCACAAAACATAAGCCTAGCCCCCTGTGAATATGATAGCAGTAGTTGCATATGTTCCATCAAGGTCTTATCTTGGATAAGGGTGTTAACCTAATAACAACCAGTTGTCAATAAATGTAGTAGTAGTCTACTTGAGCAGAGTGATAATAAAACAAACCACATTCACATGAATGTCATATATGTACTAATCTATCCAAGAAATTTTACTGTAGGTGCTTTATAAAAATAGAAATGATCAAAGAGACCGTTTTGAGTGGAAGCTGTTTTAGGTGGAGGACGTTTTGGGTGGAATTATTGAACATGCATATTGAGTTGTTGGACTTTTAGTCAGTGTAGGTCAGAGAGGACAACATCTGTGCTAAATTTCATCAAAATCTGATTATCTTTATGTATGTAGAGGTTTGGATTCTTTTGAATCAATGCACCTCCACCTAGTGGTAGGATGTTGTCATTTTTGGGTAAAATAATCTGTATGCATAAGATCAACACTAGTGTTTAATCAGCATACACTTATTTTAAGACATTAATATATTTTTGCAGAGGTCACAGTCCACATAAAATGCAGTAGTGGGCCAAATTTGGCCCACAAACCCAGAGTTGACACACCGCACTAGAAAGTCACATTATGCAAGCATGATGTTACCTCTATGCTAAGTTGCTTTGATGTTGGGGTCATGGTTGTAGACTAGAAATGGGGCCAGTCCTGCTTTAAAATCTCAATGATTCACTTTTGGTGATACTCAGGCAACAACTTAAATACTGCCACTATAATGCCACTACAATCTTGCAATGAAACGTTTGTGCAAGCAAAACCCATCATGAACCTGTCACACTGTATCACACATAATTGAGACCTTACTGCATTGTTAATACATATCTAAAACCTCACAGAGATCATTCACGTTCATTGAAAATGGTTGCTTCATGGTTTAACTTTAATGAAACAAAGACCCCAGCATTTGTTTGAACCACTGTCTTTATCTGTACTAGTCCAGGACTTGTCAAAGCAGCCAGATCAAGGCATGATTGAAAATCTGAAGGGAACTATTATACCAGCCACTTTTCAGAAATTGCATAGATTTTGGGAATTTTCTGACACTGAAATATTTTTGAATGTTTCACGTCTTTATTTCTGCGACTTTCAATAGGCGTTCGAGTAAGGATTTATCATACTTTGAACGTTGTACTCAGTATGACACAAATGTCTTGAATCTCTTTAAAGAGGAAAGCCATGTTAAAGGAAACATAATCATTCCAGAGCCCTTTTCAGTATTTAAAACTTGGCCAGAATGCAGTGTTTAGTATGGCAGACATCTTTTTTCAATTAGAGAATTGTTTGTTTCTGTTCTGTTTCATTCAGCGTATCCCAACTGATCCATTTCAAGGCAGTTTTAATTGTCTAACTTTTAGGAAGCAGTAAGAATTAACCTCCCATGTACTGGATGTCAGCTCTGCAAATACCATATCTAAATGGAGATCTCTCCAGAAACTTTATCTATTGGCTATTCAGTTTAAATAGAGAATATGTTTTTTTCTTAGATACATGTCTGTTGATAAAGCCAAATGTTCTGTATTTAAGTTTCAGCATGGATCTCCAGAGGCTTTGTGAGTCAGTTTAACAGGAAGACAATTTTAGCCCCATTTTCCCCCAGCTGTACATCTCTGTTAACAGAATAAAGGACCTGCTGTGTGATGACTACACTGACAGTAGAGATGAGATGGGGGGTGCAGGCTTGATAATGAGCCATTGCATTAGACAGCTACAGGTATGGTGCACTTTAAAACAAGTGAGAAAAGTGTGAGAACAGGAGGGAAGAGGGGTATAAAATAGAACATGACAAGACTGTTGGATCTTTCCAGCTGAGCTGTAGTTTGATCGCAGCACTGGGACTAATTTTCTGGCAGTTTTCAGGGAGTCTGCCTTTGTAGGTGGGCAAGAGTTCAGATGGAACAACTTAAACACATCCCTGCCAGTATCTGTGTCTGAGGACTGGAAACATCAGAATTGCTAACGGTCCATAATCAGTGTATTTTTAAGGACAACTAAAAGTAGATATTTTACGCCTAACTCTAACACAAAAATAGCATTCCTATCAACTATATGACTTTTCTTTGACACAAGAATAAAAGAAATATGTTCCTGTTTTTCAGACATACAGTACACACACAATAGACTTAACTATAGACTTGTGACTCCTGTCACATTTGGGCTAGCTCCTCAGCAGATGATGCTTTTTGCTGTCTGGTAACTCTGCTCCCCTGGCCTCAGCAGCAATTTCAGAAAATATTAGTTTTTATGGTATTTCTGAAGGCTACCAGCTTTCACTGAGATTTGAGATGAGAGATGCTTTCCTTCAGCCTACAGGGAACCCTAAGACACTCACTAATGGATTATAATGAGCTTAATTTGCTCTAGGATGAGTGATAAGGCTGCAAGAGCACTGAGGCATGTCTAAAGCCCACATTTTAACCATATTAAATACAGGGGAAGTAAAGAAGTAGGAAAAATGCATTAGACCAAAGTTAAGTGGCTGGAAGAGATGACAAACATGAGCACATTATAAAAGTCTACTTGCACTTTCCATCTACCTGAAAAATGTATTATGTACAGTTGTAAGTCAGCGTCGAGTCAGAGCATCTCTTCGAATGGGTGAATTGCTAATTCTGAACAAGACAAATGGAGGCAGCCATTTCTCTGGGTGCATACAAACTTACTTTTGCTACCCCGAGGCAGTGTCAGAGATCATTCGCCACTTCAGGGGGAAAATTCAAATCTGCTGCAGACACATACGGGCGTACCAGGCTAAACCAAACTAAAAACAGGAACACGCGCATGTAATGTAAATGTACAGTGCATTACATGTAATGTTAGTTGGCTGGATTGACTTGTTCACGGCCTCTTCACATGTGTTTGTTAACCCTTGGTTATGATCCCCTCAAAAATGAGATATTTGTGTTTCGATGTTAGGACATGAAAGGGTTCATTAATATAAAAATGCCTTGGCATGTTTGTAAAACACCAGCTAAACTTTTAATTTTATGTGACAGATCTTATTTTAACCCTCACACTTCCTTGCACAAAGGACATGAATTTTGTGAATTTCCAACTGTTTCTTGGATTTCCAACCTCCAGCTCACTGGAGCGTGAAGCGTTTCTAAGATTTTGGTGTCATTCGAACCAGAATGATCCCCTCTACCAAATAGTATGCCCACATTTTCAAAATGATTATCTATGTTAATATTATGGCAATTTTTCTGAGAATGTCATTTTTTTCTGATTCACCCTGCATAGATATTTTTTTCATTGTAAGGCCCAGCCTGGCCCAGCCTGGCCCAGCTCGACCTGCCCCATCCTCGGCCCTGGTTGTGTTTGCATTGAGCAGAGGCCTGCCTCAATGTGGGACGGATCATGATATTAAAGACACACAAGTTGTCTTTTGTTTTGGTCGTGAAACAACAGTGGACTACAACAAACTTGAAGGTACCAAAGACTGCATCGGACCATCCAGCTGTATGATGCTTAAGATGAGAGGACAGGACATCAGAGAATAGTAAGTTAATGCTAGCTAATGTTAGCTTGTAGTTGTTTGGTAATGGGCTACTGTTATGTAGTAAACGCTTGAGAAAACAATAATTTAGTCGCTGCAAACAATTTAGCTAAACTGACTGTCATCTGTTTGACGTAACCCCCTCAGTCAGTGAACCAATCAATAGTCATGTTTCCATCCAATTTCAATTCAAATTTTGAGTGTTTTTTTTTCGCAAAAAGGGAAAAAAGGAGAGGTGCAAATCAGACGTGTTTCCATCCACTGGCTTGAAGCGAATCAACCAGGCTATGCAAAGCATAATTACGTCAGACGCATGGCAGTAGTAAACAGGAAGTAGAAGTCGCAAACTCGCTGGGACTACACATCTCTGATCAACCATATGAGGTAAATGTATGCTACATCAGACCTTATTTGGCAAACGTGTTTCTGTCTCCCTTTTTGCACATTAACTCCTTACTGCACTCTACTGCACCTATTGCTCCTACCAATTGATGTCATGGTCCTAGATCAGAGTTTGTTTCTTGGCTATAGAGACATAAATTAATGGAAGCCGCCTTCTCATTAAAGGTGGCATGGTGATGCGTTTGGCAGGTGCTGTCAACTCACAGCAAAAATCTTGCCAAATCAAATCCCAGCTGGCAACATTTCTAGGTAGAGTTTATGTACACTCTGTGCATGCATTTCTCTGGGTACCCCGGTTTCCTCCCACAGACTAAAAACCTGTATGATAGTGTACCTCTAAAGTGTTTCTAGGTGTGAGTGAGAGTATAAACAGTCTCTATATGGCCTGTGATGAACTTGCAAGCTGTGTAGGGTGAACACCACCCTTATCACAGTGACAGCTGGACACAACCATGACCCCTTGACTCAGAAAAAAAGCAGGTAAACATAATTTAAAAACTGTATTTTGGTTAGTCTTGCCATTCTGTCTGTCATTAAAAACAGAAGTCTCTTCAACATCATCTGGTACTGTTAAATTTACACAGAAAAAAACATCCAGACTGTGCCATTATGGTATAACAAACTACAGATTGAATTTAAAACAAATTTCTTTCTTTCTGTCCTCAAGAATTTCTTGAAAACTCATCACTTCAGAAACTTGACAGGTCAAATTACCTGAACACATCTAACCTGAATACAGTGTTTTCCATGCATATCTGTTCTACTTATACTCTTAGATTTAGTATCAAAAGCTTACATGGTTTATAATGTAATAAAATGGTGTCTGAGCTGTTTTGCATAAAAGTGTCTGCCGAATGACCATGTAAACATGTGACTAAATGAATATTATGCATTATCAAAAGCAACAATCTGGGAGAATCACATTTAATGTTTTCTGTGATGAGAACCTGTGCTAGTAATGTTAAATGGGATGTTTAACTTGCTTGTTAAAAAAGGAACAGAGAAGTGTGTCACTTTGTAGTGTGTGTGTGTGTGTAGGTGTGTGTTTTTGTGCTGCCATCTGGTTTCAAATGGCACTTTTGAGAGCTTTTATCATCTGGCTGTAATGGGCCCATGTAAAGTGTGAGCCGTTATCTCTGTGGGTTCATGGGCTATAATCCCTTTTCAATATTCTGTTTGGGTTTTGGCGCATGATTAAATATGGCAAATGTGTAGATCTGCAAAAGCTGAGCAGCAATAAAACAGAATCAAAGCACAGAACTGGTTTGCTGAACAACACACAGAACTGACACAAGAAAACTGCCTCATGATGTATCAGCTTGTCTCTTGTACTGGTGAGGAACTTGTGGATTAGTTGTTGGTGTCACCTTCTAACCTGTATCCTCCTTCCTCTTGAAGCACCAATTAGTTTCTTATTAGCATTCAAATTTATATGCACGGCCGCACCTACACTTATAAGACACCTCAGCTTCGTCAGTTTTGAAGTGGGCAAACACAATGTGCTTTTCTGATCAAATTAATATACCAATTAGGAAGAAAGAAAACTGGCTTCCCAAGGGCAGTTTTGCCCGGGCTCTGCTAATTAAATCAGGGAAACATGAGTGATATGCTTCTTGATTAGAGCTGACAGCTAGATCCTTGGTAGATACAGCTGCAATTGGTAAGACTGCACTCTAATGCTTATATACAAGTGGACATATTTAAATTGCATAAAAGTGGGTAAAAAATAATCAAAAATTTGTCAAAGTTCTTGGCTAGAAAAAAAAGTCAGCATTAAATATACAAAATGTGTATAATGAACTGTAGATTTTAGTTTTGCATATAGTTATTTCATTAATTATTTTCTGGGAAAAAACTATGTAAACTACCCATCTACATATTACTTTAATACTTTACTTTACTTTAAAAACTTTATTGTCATGTTGCATGCACAAGGTGTATACAAAACGAAATTTCGTTGCATACGGCTCAGGACAGTGTTTTGAGCTTTCAAAAATACATTATAAAAAATGTATGTAAATATAAAAATATAGAGTGCAGGAATGACAGTAAAATAGAAGTTCTTTAGTTCTGTACATGGGCAAGATATAACGTGGAGACCAGATTTTAAGTGCAGTGCGGTTAAGAGTTCAGCAGTCTGATGGCAAGTGGGGAAAAACTGTTTCGGAACCTGGAGGTCCTGCACCGGATGCTGCGGAACCTCTTTCCAGAGGGCAGCAGGGAGAACCATCCATGGTGGGGGTGTGAGGGGTCACTGACGATGTTTYGGCCTCGGGACACGCAGCGCTGGGATGAAAGGTCCTGAATGGAGGGAAGGGGGGCCCCGATGATCCTCTCTGCTGTCCACACCACTCTCCTCATGTTCTTCCAGTCGGAGGCGCTGCAGCCTCCACACCACACAGAGAGGCAGCTGGTCAGAATGCTCTTTATGGTGCTTCTGTAGAACGTCTTGAGGATGGGCGGGGGCAGGTGTGCTCTTCTCATCCTCCACAGGAAATACAGACGTTTCTGTGCCCTCTTGACCAAAGACGTGGTGTTTACAGTCCAGGAGAGGTCGTTAGTGATGTGCACCCTCAGGAATTTGGTGCTGCTGACCACCTCCACAGCCGAACTGTTGATGAGCAGTGGAGCGTGGCTGGGCCGATTCTTCCTGAAGTCGACGATCATCTCCTTAGTCTTGTCAACGTTCAGGATCAGGCTGTTCTCTCTGCACCAGTCTACCAGCTGCTCCACCTCCTCTCTGTAGTCCAGGTCGTTGTCGTCTGTGATGATATCTACCAACCCATGTATTTATCTACCCATCTATCCAACCATCCCTCCATTCATCTGTTCTCCCAGTTCCTATTGATCATCTTTGAAAGCACAAACAGCTCTAGCCATCTTTCAGTTTTGTCAACTTCTCAAATATCCATATATGATCCCCAACTTGTTTGCCAGCTCTCTTGGGCTTCAGTGTGGCAAATAAATCATTTGTTTACCGCTCAGTTGGAAGGCAAGCTCCCAAATACAATCAGTCTCTTCAACTTGTAAACAAGCTGTTGACACAGTGATATTGAGTGAGTCAGTAAGTTAGTAATCTCTTGCTCGAGGCTAACCTTTGCAATGAGCTGAAATGCAACTGTGACTTGCGAGAACATGTGTTTTAATTAGATTAAAATACAACAAAAAAATAAACAGTCAAATCTGAGTTCTTCTGATCAAAAGCGAGCTGTTTCTCTCTGGGCATTTGTCTGTCAGTTTTCATTATTTTGCTGACTTCACAGACGCAGTTTCAGGATGGCATATTATTGTATTATTTCAACATACAAATTTGAAATTATGTAGGTCACAGTATATTTTAGTTTTCCTGCCTTTATTGTTGATGTAAGCATGTCCATATCAGAACAGATCATAAAAATAACCCTCAACCTTTCTGATTCAGTGCATATTTGCATGTTTTTCTTGTTTAAAATATGCTGTTGGATTTCTGATTTCTTGTTGTGCCTTTTTTATTCTTCCAAAATAGCCTGAAACAATACATTGCCTTTGCCTTATTTATAAATTTAATCAATTTAGAAAACCTTGATTTTGATTAAATGAATAAAAACAGTTGTGTTAAGTTTAAATACTCTCAAATTTGAGAAAATCCACAATGAATTTTAACTTGTGCACCCAATTTTTATTTTAAAAATCATTGAAGTCATATATTGTGTAACCATTCCAAGCTGGGAAATGAACTTTTCAAATCACCTATTAAAAGCATTAAACAGACATATTTCATGCCCATGATACTTGAGCATATTCAAACTTTAACCACGTCTACCATCAGTGGAATTTCAGGTTTTATTTGGTGCATAAAACTGCATTTTGCTCTGGATGACAACGCAACACTAAAAACATGTCTTCAACTAAAATGTATAGTAATCTCATAATCCAAAGGTTAAATCTCATGTCATGTACAAAGGAAATTGAGTCTTATTTTAATCCAATTACCAGCATATGCAGTTTTAGCAGCTACTTATGCACAGATGCCACTCATTTACATACTGTATCAGTTATTTTTTCAACGTAGGTAGCACTCTTCTTTACCATGCCATTTACTCATTGATGGTGAATGACAGCCAGCGCTGGCTCCCTGAAGACAAGGCATGATCAGTAGGAGTTGCACTTAATCACACTGCATTCAAATGTGCACTGACTTCAATTTGACTTTTATGTGGCAAGACTCTTTGTTTCCCTTGAGTAATGATCAAGCTTTTATTTGTGTTCTAATTTCTCTGTGTCTCTTGTAAATTCCAGTATTATTCAACTTGTCTTTGCGGGAGTTTCTTCAGTTTTGTTTTTAAAATGAAAACTACAGTAGCAGCTTCTGCAGGTGGTCTCCATTAAACTGGGTCATTTTAGAAATCACACTATTTTATGCCCACAGAAGACATTGTTCCCATAATCATCTGTAAGCCTTGCAATGGTTTTTGTGATGTTATCGTTTGCTTTATTTTCTGATGTAAGCAAACACAGGAAGTGCTCTTTTATTTGGCATTTTTAAATTCAGTAACATGGTGAAATAAAGCTCTTACAAACACAAAATCTTTAAGCCCATTGTAAGTTTAAACTTTCAGATTTTTTGTGTAAATCTTTGAGTACAGTACAGTACAGTATATCAATCAACCTGCAAAATGAGGGAAAATCCATGACATGCAACAGTCAGGGCAAAATATATTTATAAATAAATGAACAACAAAGACCCAAAATCAATCGCTTGAGCTGCTGCTTTCACAAAAAGAGTGCAAACATGTCGGTATCACTAATTCTCTCTTCTAGTGATGAGTGTCAAACATGATTATGTCTGAAAGTAAAGTGTCGAAACAGTGTGCCAAACCTTGTTTGTGGTGCAAAATACAAGACTGCCTTATTATGGAAATTTTCTGCAGACAGTAATTCACAATCAAAGATCCAGATTCAACACACAGAACTGAAAGCCATTACTTTGTGGGATAATTGTTGCAGACCCACTGTCTCACCCTCATGTCCTCTGTGGGAATAACCAGTTGGCAGCTGTTTTAAAGGTGAGGGAACTGTGGTCGAATCCTCTGTGTAGGAAGGAAAGCAGGCAGCACATGTAGTCCATGGATCATTTAAAAATATAGTGTGGCAAGTGGTGATCTTCTGGGGCTATAACATTAAAGTTTGGTTGTCACCAACAACCAATAACTTTCACCCAGAAAATCAAAAGTCAAGACACACGTACGGTTTTGCAAAAAGCAGGAGACAGTTTTCAAGTACAGAAAGTTGTTTTATTAAAACACAAAATGTGAAAGAATGATTAAAAAACAAACTTCAAAAAATGAAAACTAAAGAACACAAACTACTAATGCTCAGCTACTGAGGCTTACCGGTAGGTGCCAGACCTATTCTGGACGAGCGGCTCCCAAAGACAAACTACTACAAACACACGTGAAACCACACTCACTCCTTGGGTTTCCCTCCACCTGTGTTGATCACCGCAAGCATGCACACACAAAAGGGACACCGCCATCCAGGTCAACCACACCACCGTCACTGGTCCTCAGCACTGAGCTAAAAGAATAAAAACAAAATTAGAAACAAAAAAATAAACAAATACCAAAAAGACAATTAATTTACAGATAAAATTGGAAAGTTGTGGTTTAAAAATATCAGCAGAGAAACAATTGATTCCACCAGACTGTTGATAGTAAACCTCTGCTTCCCCTCCTCCATGGCGTGGGCGTGTCTTCGAGCGCCACGCCTCAGTCAAACATTTGGTAGGAACACAGGAGAATCAAAATGAGGCAAAGCAGCAGCGGGGCTGATGGGGTCAAGTTAAAAGCTGCCACCCACAATTCCTGATAAAACATTACATTAACAGGTTAAAAACAATTTACAAACAATAAGAGTCAGTGCATAGTGTCCACATACCGATCATGCCAATCTCCTCTCTCACTTGTGGGGAGATCACGTAAGGGCACAAACTCTGGCCACAGCAGCCACTACACYCACAATCAGTGGTGAGGGCAAACATGCCGACAGTTATCTGCTGGTGCAGAAGTTTATAAGTAACTGTGCTGAAACAATTACAAGTGTGCATGACAGCCAACCTCACCTGCACTTGGCACCCAGCAGGCACAACACTGGACCACACGGTGACGTGTCTTCAGCCAACCAATCTAATCTAAACCTGCAGTTTACCTGTGCTTTTTATAGGGAGCACCCTCTAGTGTCATTGGCTGCCACAACAACACAATTACCCTGCCAGCAGGTGCAATTCATCCTGCCACATATATTAAGTAAACTAAATGATTTATTTGGATCTCTGTACTTCATCTGTAAAAGTTTAAAGCTCACTGTGGGAAAACATTTTTTTCTTTCTTTGTGTCACTTTTGGTGCTGACATGTTTGTGACATACAACCAGATTTCAATTGTGAAACAAGAACAAGACGCTTTAATACAAAGGAGAAAAAATGGCTATTTGCTCACATCTGCTGAACTTGATGGGGATATTAATCCTAGCATATGATTTCTGCTATTCTTTTTGATGTATATGATGCAAAGACAGAGGATGTAGAGGGAGCTAATAAAGAAATAAAGATGCAACTGATAGCCCCCACTGAGCTATTTTCTGAATTTGAGAATTTGTGTGAAACTTACTGACAATAAGTCAACATCAAGGCTAAAAAATCTAAAATGTATTTTCTGTAAACACCATTTTAAGCCATCTTTTATGATCTTTTAATGTTGCTTTTTTAGAAATATATTTTTTTACTTGCATCTTGTCATTTCAAAGGGCTCTAAGGGTTGTGCGAAAAGTCAATGTGACTCGCATGGTTTGCTTTGTTGCAATGTGACTGAATGTAAATAAGCTCAAATCAAAGGTGATAAACACGCTTCACCACGAGGCTCCTTATCTCTCAATAGGGAGCAGCTAAAGCCTCAGATGAAAAGGCTCTTACGCACTGGGATCTTGGAGGAAAATGATGTAAGTTCACTGTCAGAGTCATTTTGAATTGTATGTCACTCAGTTTTCATGCTTGAGTTTCATAGTTTAAAGAAGTTGGTTTTATTACAGATGAAACCATTTCAGTGACATGCGACTAGCAAATTTCACTTTAAAGCTCCCTTATCACACTACCAGTTTGTGTATACATTGTTGAAATCACCACCTTGTTTGATCCCCATGGTTTCCCTTGCTGTAAATCTACATCAGTCTTTGCTTTTATTTCAAGTGGAGTTTGAGAACAATGCTGTAAGAGCACACACAGGAAGGAGATCTGCTGCATTTAATATTTAAATTTTTTTTACCAACATTTCTAACAACTGAGCCATTGTAAGTCAAAATAAATCAGTTGGTGGAGGAAAATCGTTTTACGAAGAGAGGTACTTCAATACAAAATTTAGATTGAACCAAGAATGCAATATAGCAAATCACAAAAGCGAATCTAAGAAGCCATCCAGAATACATCAGAGAATCATAATATGTGATAACTTGTGCTGTTGAATGGTATGATTTATTCGTAATTAATTCATTGTATGTGTTTTCTGTTCTGTGAGTGTTATTTTCTCTCTTGGTTTTTGTCCCTTTGTTTTTCTGATGCTGTGATTTCCTGTGTTTTCTATGTAATTTGTCCCCCATTAATTTTATTTTATTTTATTTTATGTATTTTTTGGCTTTGGTTTTGGCCTCACCCTATCTTACCTTTTTCTTGTGTCTCTCCTCCAGGTGTTTCCCATTTTGCTTCTTGTTAGTTTGCCTTTGTTTTATGTTTCCAATTCTCAATTTCTTAAAGGTATTAATCTGCCAAAGGACAGTTAAAAAATTGAGACAATAGTTGACTTATAATTGTATCAGAAAAAAATGCTTTCATTATCAAAGCTCCATCAAAGCAAAGGGAGTATTAGAAAGACAAAAAAAATAAAGCTGCAAGACACATTTTTTTCCTAATTATGTTTTTTGTTGTTTCTCCTCTAGTGGTTTCAAGGTCCTGATCTCAACAGGTTAGAGCTTCATTTCACAGTGGCAAAAAAAATATGGAGGAGGTTGACTTCGGGCTTTTAATTAGATCTCATTAGCTAAATAATTGCATCAGTAATGCTCATAATGAACTCTAATTACTTGTGGAGGTCTGAATGAGGAAATCAGTGGTGGGCATAGGTAGGTAAGGCAGAGTTCATGCATGCTGCAGGTGACTCTCCTTGGGGAAATTTGCTTGACAAGACGCGGAGGATTTATATTCACTTATCCATATGATAACATGGGAAATAAATTAGCTCTGTCTGAGACCTTGTCACATTGTTGGGTCAAATTTCTATTTGTGTTTAAACAGAAATCACTTTTTTACATGCCATTATTTGGGAATATTAATTGCATAAATCTATGGTTTCTTCACTTTAAATATTGTCCTACTTTTGTCTGTGCCCTCCGTGGGCCTTGCTGACTCTTTCCCTTAATCTTGAAGCTAAATGCCCTGCAGTGTTCCCAGATCGGCCAGCTTCCTCCATCTCCTTGGGCTCTATGTCTTTATGTACTTTCAGCCTTGTCATGCTGTCAGAACAGGAGATTAGCCATTCAATCAGGCTAAGGAGCAGTCTCTTCACAGATAAGGCCTGTTCTGAAGGAGCTTCTTCTCCACACTGCACCATATGTCACTTGAGATGGCCCCCCCCCCCCCCCCGCTTATTGACTCGGGACATTTGCATCTTTTCCACTTATTCTTCTTTTGCACCCTGCAACCTTCAAATCTCATCTCTTAGTTTTCTCTTGAACAATCAGAGGTGCACAGTTATTTACTGGTTTTCTACAGCTGCCTATCATTCTGTTTCAAAGCAGTTATTCTCAACAAATGCCCTCTAAATTTCTTTTTTTAAAACCATAAACAAGTGGTAAAAATAAAAAAAATAATGTTCTCTTGTCTCTGTCTGCTGCTGGTGGAGTCAATTATATCAGTTTTATAGTTAGACACTAAAAAGACGAGTGGAGTTGTTGTGCCTGCAGCCATGCTCGGCCCCCTTCTGAGTGTTATAGGCAGCCATTTTCAACTTTAGTTACTGCTCAGCGTGTTGCATCTATATAGACTGACACGTGTGAGACTCAGAAAATAAATTAGCAAGTTTCATAAAAAGTATAATCAGAGAACAATAAACTGTGAAAAAGTATGTTTAACAAAGATTTACTGCTTCGTCTTCTTTTTAATCAGATTCCTTATGTAATGAATGAATGGTGGCTCAGTTTGTAGAGCTGATGTCTCTCAGTGAGAAGGTTGCCAGTTCAAATCCCAGCCCAGGGACCTTTATGGGTAGAGTTTGTATGTTCTCTCGGTGCATGTGTGGATTCTCTCCGGATACTCCAACTTCCTCCCACAGACCAAAAATATGACTGTTAGGTTAATTGATAACTCTAAATTGTCCCTAGGTGTGAGTGAGAGAGATAATGATTGTCTCATGTGTGGCCCTGTGATGGACTTGCGACCTGTCCAGGGTGTACCCCGCCCCTCGCACAGTGACCGCTGGACATGGGCACCAGTGACCCCCGTGACCCTGAAAAGAAGAAGTGGGTATAGATAATGGATGGACAATATATTTTTATTCATATTTATTTATGTACAACCATCCTCCCAATAGTTCACTTACCGAAGAATAAGTAGCAAAAGTAAATGGTCCAGGAGGGAAACTCAAACATCCCCTTTTTTAGCAACACATCTCCAGCTTTTCCTGGAGGACCTCAAGAGGTTCCTAGTTCAAAGAGTTTCTCCCACAAATTCTAAGGCTTCTCCAGGGTCTCCCTCTAACGGCACTTGCTTGGAAAAATCCCTGTAGACAGGTGTCCAGGAGGCATTTTATTCAAATGTTTGAACCACTTTAGATGACTCCTTTCAATGGGGTGGAGCAGTAGTTTAACTCAAATCTATCCACCTTCTTACCATATGGCTTAGCCTTGTCACCCTACAGAGGAATCTCATTTCATCTGCCTAGATAAGGAATGTCATTATTTCATTCCTGACACATACCTCTACTGCTGATTGAAACATAAATGGATCAGTACATTGAAAGCTTTTGATAGGATTTGTACTTGTGTTTGTTTGAATACTGTATTATTTCTACTTTTTGAGAAATTTTATGTTCCTGATTCAGTCCACATTCAAGTTCCCTCTGTTTAGTTTCATAATTCTCTGTTCTGATGTTTAATGTTTAATGATGTTTAATGATGGTCGGTCTTTCTTCACAAAAATGGCTTCTTTTACTCTTCTCTCAAACCAACGTTAAACAGAGGTGGGGGCCTCCGTTTTCAGTTGTCCCCCTCTTACAGTGCTGCCATTGGCAGTATCACTCCACCCCCTGTTAATAGATGTTAATTAGGTGTGAACGATAGCCATGTGATGTGAGTATCAGTCACCTGGAGGCAGGACTCAAAAGCCTGAATTTTACCTGAAACTCTCAGACTGAAGAAGTCTCTTGGAGGAGAGACAAAACGTTTCATTAAAGAAGAACCCGTCCAGAGGACCTACACAATTTTTTTTCTTTTTGATTTTTTACCTGGATTACTGAGATGCATCAGGATATTACTATATGTGTTTGTTCCAGTTACCTTGCTTGTGTCCAATTCCCATGGGTTTCATTTTGTAGAGTTTGCTGAACCTGACAGCATTTTTGGATGTAAATAAAAATATATTTGTTTTAAGAATATTAATCAAGAGGACTCTGTCTGCACTTTGGGTTGCAACTACCAGGAAACATGACATCTTTGACAAATGGCTAAGCTCCTCCTTTATTGTAATGGAATGAAACGGTCAGAAAAGGATGGATTGCTTTCTCCTGGTTCTGAATAAGATTCTGCCTTAAGTGGAGGAGTTCACGTATTTTGGGGTCTTGTTCACGAGTGAGGGTAGAATGGAACATGAGTTTGACAGACCAATCGGTGCAGCTTCCGCAGTTTTGCGGACTCTGTACCGGTCTGTTTTGGTGAAAAGATAGCTGGGATGTAAGGTGAAGCTTTCAGTTTACCAATCAGTCTACGTCCCTACCCTCACCTATAGCCATGAACTTTGGGTAGTGATAGAAAAAACAAGAACACAGATACAGGTGGTTGGAATGAGTTTTCTCTGCAGAGTAACTGTTCTCTCTCTTAGAGATAGGGTGAGAAGTTGAGTTATCAGGGACTTGACTCAAAGTAGAGTTGCTGCTCCTTCAGTTAAGGTGATTCTGTCATGAATCATGTCTGTTTCCTGCCCAAGTCCTGTCACAGTCAATTATCTCCTGATTGTTTCTCCCCTCCCATCTCAGCCAACCATAATCAACATCATGCAACTCACCTGTGTTCACTGGTATTTAAGCTCCTCTCATCCACAGCTCCAGTGCCAGGTCGGAGTTTTTTTTGGAAGAAGGAAGCTGCCCTGAGACCAGGTGTGTTGACCCGGACGCTACAGCAGGATTGATTTATTGACAACGGATAACTTTTTGACGACGATTTTTGGATTTTTGAATTGGACGGTTGGCATAAACTGGAATGTGACTGGGTCAGAATGGCAAACAAGGTAGGAGATGATGAGGATGAAATGATATTCGAGGATTGGACACCAGTACGGAATGGGAGAGGAAAAGGTAAAGAAAACGGAGCAGTAAAAAAGGGAGAAGGGAGGACATCGGATAGTCAAGGAAGTAAAAGAGAACTAGAGGGAAATAGTTCGGATGAGGAAAGAATAATACGCAGAAAAGTAGAGAGGGGGGAGTTTAAAATAATACTAAAATTTAGGAAAGAGGATGAACAAGTACCACTAAGCCCAGTAGCGATGTCAAGAGAAATAAAAAAGAAAATTGGAGATGTGGAAATAGTGAAGGTATTGAGGGATGGAAATCTYATGATAATATGTAAAACTGAAGAACAAAAGAATAAAACATTACATGTTGAAAATATTTGCAAAAAGATAGTAGAGGAGAGAAAAATAGTAGGAGAGAACAAAATACACAAAGGTGTAATATCAGGAATACCAGTTGAGGAGGATTTAGAAAAACTCAAACGAGGCATTATTGGAGTAAAAGTAAATAACATAAAGAGACTGATGAGAACAGTGAATGGAGAAAGAGTGGGAAGCATGTCCATTCTAATTGAATTTGCAGAAACCATCATGCCAGAAAGGATTAAAATAGGATTCATGAGTTTTTCAGTCAGACCATTTATTCCACCACCACTGAGATGCTACAAATGTCAGAAATATGGACACATGGCAGYAGTATGTAAGGGGAAACAGAGGTGCCCAAAATGTGGAGAGGAAMACAGAATAGAAGAATGTAGAGAAGATGCAAATGAAAAGTGCTGTAACTGTGGAGGACAACACAGAGCTAACTCTGGGATATGTGAAGTGAGGAAGAAGGCAGTAGAGATTCAACAGATCAAAATGACAAAAAATATAAGCTACGCTGAAGCAGTCAAGAGTGTTCATGGTCAAAAGAAAAGAGAATCATTTCAGACAGAAAATCAAAAACCACAACAAACCAAACTGCAAACAGAGGAAAACATTACATTGTCTGTAGAAAAACTAATCTTATTTGTAGCATATGTCATCAACTGTACAGATCAAGCTAAAAACAGAACAGAGAAAATTAAAATAATTGCAAAGGGTGCAGAACGGTTTTTGGGTTTTAAAGATGTATCTTGGGAAAACATTAACAAAGGGCTGGAAATAGATGGGAAAACAGGAACATTGGGTGATCCTGTATGTTAATATTACAATGGAACGCCAGAAGCCTTATAGCAAATGGACAGGAATTTAAGGGTTATATTGAAAAATTAGAAGACAAACCAGAAATAATATGTATACAAGAAACATGGTTGAAACCTACATTAGACTTCATAATTAAAGGATATGACAGCATAAGGAGGGATAGACGAGAGGGAAATGGGGGAGGGTGTGTAGTATTTATAAAACAAGGAATACAATATCAAATATTAGGAAAAGGAATCAATTTAGAATATA
>NW_013953275.1:101282-102733 GCF_001266775.1 Austrofundulus limnaeus
TCCGATATCGATATCGGATCGGGACACCCCTAATAGAAACAATAGAACATGTAATATTAAAATGTAAAAAATATAAAAGACAAAGAAGAGACATGATGGAGGAATTCAGAACAATTAAAGAAACATTCAATATATCAAACATATTACAGAAAGATTCAGAAAGCAAAAGTATCAACATATTAATTAGATTTTTCAAGAAAACAAAGTTAATTAACAGAATATGATTTTTTTTAAATAAAGTAATGTAATAAATACAAAAATAACAAAGAGAAATGGTAATAATCAACAGAGACACTAGCAATTTTGACCCACACTCCATTCTAGTAGGTGGCGGTAATGCACACCAAAAGTTGTTTGCCAACCGCCAATAAAAACCCAAGAAGAAGAAGAAGAAGAAGCTCCAGTGCCAGATTTATGAACGGTTCTGCCCAGTAGTTATCCAGCATTCATGTCACGTCTTGCCTGTCTCGTCTCGACCTTGGTTCTCCTCACTGGTTCTTTGCCTCTCGCCTTGCCCCTGAATGGTACCGTCCCGGACTCTGCTCTCCTGGTTTTGACCCCTGCTCTGGACTCTGGATTTCTGCCTCCTGCCTCGCTCCCCATCGGTACTGTTCTGCCTTCTGCCTCCTGGATTATGACCACTGCCCACCTGCTCCAACCATTAGATAAGTCTGCTCCTTCTAACCTGGTTTTGCTCTCAGTCTGCCTGTGTATGACCCCTGCCTGTCCCACAGATTACCCCTGGACCTCTAAGTCCCAATTGAGGTCTCTCTCCAAACACGGAAGTGTCAATGGACACCACCCGACACTTTCCACGTCACTCAATAGTTCGCTTAGGACCAAGCGTTCTCTTAAAAGGTTAGTGGCTCAGTTTAATACAAGATCCGTCCTTCTGTTTAATCCAGCCACTAACCTGTTCCTCTCCTGTTTAGAACTCCTGGTTCCCCTGACGTGTCAATCCAGAAACGGCTTCCTGTTTATAAATAAAAAAATTAAAACTGCTCTGGTGTCCGGCAATTCAGTGAAACTCGTTGACCCATTCTTTATAGATTCGGCTATCTGGCAAGGATGCCTCCTGGACGCCTCCTTAGGGAAGGGGCTCCAGGCACATCCGACTGGGGTGAGACCTTGGGGAACACCCAGGACACGCAGGAGAGACCGTCTCTCAGCTGGCTTGGGAAAGCCTTGGATTCCTCCAAGTAATGCTGGAAGAGCTGGGGAAAGAGAGGTCTGGGCCTCCCTACTCAAGCTGCTCAAAATGTCCATAGTGTGTAATTCTCCCCTCTGCATGATCAGAGATTATTTCTAGATGCAGAAAAACGATTATTTAAATGGAATGTGAGTCAGAGATGATCGTAAAAAAGTGATGGGGTGCAAAAAAATGTGCAAAAATGAGGAGTGATTGTGTGTGTGTGTGTGTGTGTGTGTGTGTGTGTGTGTGTGTGTGTGTG
>NW_013953275.1:103614-107975 GCF_001266775.1 Austrofundulus limnaeus
GGGGTGGGGGGTAATTAAAAAAAACTCCATTCTATTTACATACCAGAAAAATAAATGTGTTGAAATAAATCCACCCCATGTTTCCACCAAAACCCGAGGTGTTACACAGAGAGACATGCCATGTTTTTATCCAGTCCACATTTTTGCTTCAAACTTCCCCTCTCTAGAGCATGAGCAGAGCTGCAGTCCGAGCGGCACGGTGTGTGCCCCCTCCCACATTACAAAAAAAAGAGGAAAAGGAAAAGTCGGTGAGCGGCTAAAGTTATGAGCAAGGGGTCTATGCAGTAGGTTTTGTCCTGTGGGCAGTGACGGTCCTACTCGTGATTGGCGGAGGTTTCGATGTGGGCGGAGATGGCCCAAGAGACGTGATTGGTCGGATTGATGGTGGGGTTTGAGGAGGCTGGAGGCAGCGGGGAGTAGCTCGATCGAGTCAGGCAGGAAGCAACATGTTTTTTTAAGATTAATTTTAGTCACAGCTTGAGGAAGGAATGCGCTAGCTGCACAAAATTTGAACGTCATACATGTGAAAGGATGTGTAACAATATGGCTTGGTTAAAACATCCCTAACCAGCCTGTAAAAAGATCGCTAAAAATATATATATTTTTACAGGCTGTTTAGGGGTGTTTTAACCAAGCCATATTGTTACACATCCTTTCACATGTATGACGTTCAAATTGCATGCAACTAGTACTTTCCTTTCTCAAGTTATGATTAAAATGAATCTAAAAAAACATGTTACTTCCTGCCTGACTCGACCAAGCTACTCCCCGCTGCCTCCAGCCTCATATCCCACCGTCAATCCGACCAATCACATCTCTTGGGCCATCTCCGCCCACATCAACACCTCTGCCAATCACAAGCAGAGACATCTCTGCCCACATTTTGACCTCGGCCAATGACAATTCGGGCCGTCGCCGCCCACAGGACAACACTTTCTGCATCGACCCCTACTTGAAAGTTATTAAAAATGTTAGGAACAAAGAGACAGATGAAGCAGACAAACTAAGAGGGGGGGAGGAAAACGTGTGTGCAAGATGCAGCCAAATGAGTTAAACTTATATTTTCTGTGATGGGGGGCTGAGGTTAGCATGACTAAAGCCAGCCAGCCCAGTGATGACACAGACCAAGCAGCTTGGATCCAGGTTAGTATTTCAGTCTACATGCTCCATCATACCAGAAGTATATACAGTATGTATTTATGAATGTGTTCAGGGCTCACAGAACATTAAACTCAGCATGTCAGAAATGTTACACCACACCTGCAGCAATCTTTATAACAAATTAAAATCAATCCTTAGAAACTAGAAAAATGCACATTTTCTTCATGGTCAAAGAAAACATCTCAGGTAATAATCTGTCTTCTTCTGTTGCTACATTAATTATGACCACTGCACGCAAAGCGTAAGCAGGAGTCATATTGTTTTCGTACTGTTTATTTGTTTTTCCTCTGGAGATTTTTGGTCAACCGTAGTACAAAAACGGCTGCACCGGTCAACATGAAATTTGGCAGGACTGTATATGAGGAACAAATGGTCAGCATCAAATGTAACCAGCAGTATCTCCTATATTTCCCCATTTGACTTTTTTTTCCCACTTCTTCTCATTTTCCACTTAAATCTCCTTTTTAACCATCTGGTTGTGCCTCTTTCTTTGTTTTTCTGTGCCGTGTGAAATTTGATATGGTTTGCAGAGAAAGGCCCAAAACAGAGCAATTTGTGAGAATTACAAACACAGAGGAGTAAGGCACAGTGAACACACCATAAACAGCATCCCCAATGAATGCAGCAGCTATAGGTAATCAGTGGTAGTACTCTGTAATTTGTTTGTTGTACCACATGTCAGAATGTCCCCTCCAATGTAGGGATGTGTAGGGGTACATTTGGAGTGAAGAGCTACATATAGATGTACGCAAACGTAAGCTATGCCATTCTTTGCCTGCTCCCTTCACTCTTTTACTTGCATCATCTTTCTCTCTCCATCATGTTTCTTCATTTTCTTCCCTAGCTGTAGCTCCATTTCACATTCTGTTTTCCCTTCAAAGTTTCTCTCCTCCTAGTTTTCATTCTCTGTTCTGACAGTTCTGAGACAACCAGTGTTCCAAGAAAAAAGTGTACAATGTAATGTTTGCTTAGTCTAGCATATGTTTACATGGTTTGATTGTTGAGGTGGCCATACTTTTTTAGTTGTGTGTGCCTGCTAATTTGGTGGGCTACTTTCTTGCTTTTTCATATTGCACAGCACTTGTTTTTGGTCCCCCATAGTTTCTGAAGCAAAGAGTCTATATATACCAAAAATACCTAACATGATGATTGAATTACCTTACTACTTGTCATAACAGTGACCAGCAAAGTTTTTTTCTTCCCAATTTTGATTGCCACATTGCCAGTATGTTTATTACTTTAGACTTGTTTTGTGAGCATGCTAGCTCACTGATTTGTATTTCTGTTTTGATTTTTTTAGCCTAAGACATACTCAAAAGCAACTAACAAAACACAATGTACTGTAGCCCTTTGAAGCTTATTTTTTTAAATGCATTGGTTCATAAATAGTGATAAATAAATAGATTAAAAATATTAAAATGTGTTCATCTATAGAATTAAACTTTTAATACAAGGTTAAAATATTAAAACTTTCATTTTGCTTACTATGTGAATGGGTTGAAATTTCATGAGTGCAATTTAGATTTAATAAAGTGTATTTTATGTTTTATTATTTGTAACTATGTGAGAAAATGCTGGAAATATGGTAGAAATGTTTTATTTAAGTCTGTAAATGGAAGGAAGGAGTTTGTTTGCCCTGTTGATTCAGACCATTTTGCAGGTGTGAATTCACTCATGTGAACCCTGGTGAGGACCAAACAATCGGACTGAGACCCATTTTTTAAGTGGTCTTGGTCCACTTCAAAATAAATTCTGGTACGTTGCACTTCTGGTGCAAATATAGAACCAAATAAGTTGAACCGAACCAACTACAGGAAACATGCACCTATTTGGACTCTATCGTTTTCCATAAGCCCTTCAGTGTTGTTAATGCTAACGCTACCACTACGCTGCAAACAATGATCTGTCGTGGGTCAGGGAACACGGAGCATCTCATTTCCCTTTGAGTTGTGGCACACATTTGCCAATGTCATCCTAAAATTAGAAGTATATCATCACGAAACTGCCTTTGAAAAAGTTGCTCAAATTGTAAATTGAGAATGTTTAACATTCTTTTGATGGCGCTACAGCCCTGGAATGTAGAAGTGAACATGTAAAGAAGCTGGCAAAACCTTATTTTGTGGTCTTTGTTACATATTACATGCAATGAAATAAAAGTAAAACAAGTGATAATTTAGTTTTCTGCCACAAACAAGGCAAGGTAAAAATTCTTGCAGAATATGGACGTTAACATATTTCGTCTAAAAGTCAATGTTAACGTCTTCTTTTAGAAACTTACGAGATTTTTGTTCCAAGTTTTTAGGAACAAGTCAAAATAAATAAAAAAGTCAAACTGTAACAAATACTGAGGTTTAAAAAAATAAAATCAATAGTTTTGTTAAAAGCAGACAAGACTGCAGATCTAATAGTGGTACTTTTCTGCCTAGAAAATCAGAGTTATGTTATTTGGATTGGAGAAGAAAGCTGATGAGCTTGTGCTGCAGTTGTTGAACATATTGAACTCACTGGAGTTGCTTGAATTACACTGGCTAGATTGATTTTGTGAAGGACCAAGTTAAAATTGGCTTCAAATGCAGCAGTTGTTAAAGGGCGACACATACTAAGAGCAGCGGCGTTACCGGAGATAAGCACAGTGCATTGATTTTGTAAAAAGGCACACTGATAGGGAGCTGAGAATTATCAACAACAGCCATTCCTGCAATTGCACTGTTGATACTGGAAGTATGGCCTAATGGACTCGCTCCCTGTGTTTATCCTTTGCTTGTGGCATCATCCCATGCTGCCTCGCTGGCAGGGCTTGCGTACCAGTGAGTAACTTACCTCATGATCTTACTGTTGGTATCGAAGTCCACAGCTGGATAGTGACCAAAATTAACAGTTTATCTGAGATACTGTACTATAAAAAACTTTCAGTGCTCATTTTTAACACACCAACAAAATCATCAAAACAGAAGCTCCTGCATATCACTTGGTTGGACACATACAATGGCTATGTGTGGTATTAACAATAATTATACAATATAATATGCAAAACTAGATACCGCATAGCGGTAACATAATGACCCCCGCACACACAAATGCGCCAGAACTCAGAAGTCTTTATTCCTAATAAATGTCATGCTACTAGGTGCATCCCAAAATTGTAGTGGGTTGTGCGGGGGTCTTTTTATTTTTATTATTATTTTTGGCCGGGGTGGGGG
>NW_013953275.1:108068-110022 GCF_001266775.1 Austrofundulus limnaeus
AAATCTGAAGCTCCTATTTTTAATAGTTTTTAAACAATAACCATTTTTGTATGTCCAGATAACCCTTTTTCAGATCAATTGGGGGTCAGGGGCATTGAATGGTGGGCCTGATGGATAGAGCTTCATCAGAGCTAAACAACAAAAGAAATCTGAAGCTCCTATGTTGAACAGTTTCTGAGTTATAAGCATTTTTGCATGTCCAGACAGCCCCTCTTTGAAAGGAGCCCCCTCCTCAAATATGGGCTGTATCGTAAAACCGTTGGCTGGCGCAGTGTAGGTTGGACTCATGTACAGTCCTGCCAAATTTCATGTTGATTGGTGTAGCCATTTCTGTGCTACGGTTTACCAAAAATCAGAGAAAAAAAACAGTACAAAAACAATATGACTCCCGCCTACGCTTCGCGTGTGGGGGTCATAATATAAAATAAAAGTTTGTCTCAGTTATGATACAGTTATCCATATCAGGATAATTCATTCACTTTGTAACTATGAGCTGGACTTTTAGACACATCATCCCCAGCGTGTCAAGACTGTCATCGTGTCAACATTGCATCTTCCCCCATCAGCTTTAATATGTGCACTCCTCAGGGGTGTGTCCTCATCCCCCTACTGCACACTGTTCCCATACAATTGTTCAACTAAACACCCAACAATCATTGAAATTTGTGGATGACTCAATTGTGGTAAGACTGATGCATCATGACACTGAGTCATTAGAAAGGGATAAATTACCTTGTGAACTGATGTTTGCTGCACAACCCCCACCTTAATGTGGGAAAGACAAGAGAAATGGTGATGGATGTCAGGTGGAGGAATCACACAAACTCTTTGCTGATCATCAGAGGCACAGCTATGAAAATGATCCACAGCTTCATATATCTAGAAGTCCATATTTCCATGGATCTGACATGGATCATTCTCAGAACATCTTTACAAGGCCTACTTGCACCTGTACGTCCTTAAGAGGCATGGACATGTAGTGTTCAACTCTTCTGGAGATGCTGGCAGCCTTCTACAGATGTGTGGTGGAGAGCGCACTCATCTTTTCTATCAACACCTGGTCTGGGAACTTCAAAAGAAAGGTGCTACAGAAAGTGGTGACTTTCTGGTGGTGAAAACTCATTGTAGCTTCTTTTTGCAGGAGGACAACTACACCAGCAGATTATTAAAGCAAGTAAAACAAGGCTCAAACACAGCTTCCACCCTGAGGCAATGAGATTGGTCAACTCAGCCTCTTGAGCCACAGAAACAGTCGCCCCTAGCTTATACTGCTGTTGTTTGATTTTGTTTATGTTTGTATATACTGTAAGTGTGTGTGTGTGTGTGTGTGTGTGTGTGTGTGTGTGTGGCCTTGTTTTTCCTACATTGTGGGGCCCAGATTTGAGGCAAATGCAGCCTTGTGGGGACCGGGTACTCCTTTGGGCCCCACAACTTCGGAGACTGATTTGGGGTGTGGGGGTTGGGTTTAAGACCAAGGTGTGAACTGAGTTAAGTTAGTTTTAGGGTCAGGTAGGTACCTGTGAGGTTAGCCTTAGGGTAAATGGTCAGGGTTAGGATATAAAATTACGAAAAAATGAATTGATGTCAATGGGTGGACCCCACAAGGATATAAAAACAAGTTTGTGGCTCTGTGTGTGTGTGTGTGTGTGTGTGTGTGTGTGTGTGTGTGTGTGGCCTTGTTTTTCCTACATTGTGGGGCCCAGATTTGAGGAAAATGCAGCCTTGTGGGGACTGGGTGCTCCTGGTGGGGCCCAAAGCCTGGGCCCCACAACTTTGAAGGCTGATTTGGGGTGTGGGGGTTGGGTTTAGGATCAAGGTGTGAATTGGGTTTAGGTTAGTTTTAGGGTCAGGTACCAGTGAGGTTAACTTTAGTGTAAATGGTCAGGGTTAGGATATAAAATTACGAAAAAATGAATTGATGTCAATGGGTGGACCCCACAAGGATATAAAAACA
>NW_013953275.1:110032-116146 GCF_001266775.1 Austrofundulus limnaeus
TGTGTGTGTGTGTGTGTGTGTGTGTGGTGTGACAAATAGATGCATATAACACCATTAATCCTACATCAGGGCTATCACTGAAGGAGGAAGAATGTGCAAACAAGGCCACGCAGGTGCCTTGAATAATGTGAAGATCTCCCTCGGCTTTATCCAGGCCACAGTTGCTTTTTTAGCATTTTTATCTATTTTAATCCTATTGGTGTTTTGAAAGCACAAAATCTATACTAGAAAACACAGAATAGTGTTCTTTATATATATATATTTTTTTTTTCGTTTCTTTTCCAATAGCCAACTGTAAAGTGAGTGAAACTGCATGAGCTTTCAACCCGGCAGAAGAGAAGTCTGGAAATTAGAGGTATAAATATAGGTGAGGCAGTAATTAAACTCTAAAATTACCTTAATGTCTCATTTATATCAGAGTATTAAAAGATAATGTTCACTAAAAACCAGGGGGGATCATCAACGGGTCACATTAGTTTTAAAGTCCCAATTGATATTACTTCTTTTAATGTGTTGATATGCATCTTCTGATTCCTAGAGGCCTTGTTACACTGGCATTATAGTACTGGTCATTTGTTAGCTAATGGTTTTCCTTATTGACCTCTTTGAGGCTTATCTCAATCTGGTGGCTGTGATCATTACAGAGGCTAAGAGCTCTGGTGCCCAGGCAATAATTTATTTATTTTTTCTCTACCAGAGAACTGCCCCATTTTTTCTGTTTTGCTCGTTTTGAAATTTTGTTAATCTGATTTTAATCTACATCTCCAGTCTTTTTGTTCCAGCCTCCCTGCTCTGAGTAAAAAAAGTGTGAACATATATCCACTGCTCTTTTAATCTTTGTGATTTTTCTTTAACAGTCATTATTTGTTCATTACTTCTGAATACAGCCCACACATTTAGACATTCATTTTTCAAAATAAACTAGGTTTTTTTTTTATTTTTTACTTGTGTCTAACTGGGTTTTCCCTGACCTGTTACCTCCATAACCCAAAAACAGATAAGTGGTAGAAAATATATGGAAGTATGTAATAGACAGATATACTGAATGTGAAAGCCAAGCCACAACATAGACAGTCAATTATACAAATTATAAAAAACACAGTTGCCAAAGCAAACTTAGACACCGTTCATACAGATTGATGCCCAACATGTTTTAATTGATAAACCAACTTTTTGGGTCACAAAAGAATGTAGCTATGCACTAAAGAATGCCACACTAGCACAATGCTACCACAACAGGTTTCATGTTTGCATTAATCTTGTTATAACCATGGTTATAACCCAGGCATGAGGACAGTGTGGTCCTGCTTTACATTCTCAGCAATCATGCTCAACCATAAAGCATTCTTGATAAACAACCAAATACCTCACCAGACCTCCTACATTCTGTCTGATTTTATTTTTTTATATTGCAACACTATCATTTATCAGTGGGAAGTGGGCCTTAAAGTGAAATTACATCTCACAGTTTATGAATATTTCTTTATGGATCTTTTAATCATGGTGCCTTTTATGGTCTGTACTGTATTCATCCATCCATTGTCTTTACCCACTTCTTCATTCCTGAGTCACATATCTAGTAGCCATCCTGGACAGGCCACAAATCCATCACAGAACTACGTAGAGAGCCAACAGCAAATTCAATTTGCTGCTTTTAGTCTTTGCACCATAACTGGAGCTGTTTCGGGGCAACTAGACTGTGACACAAACTACTTACATTCAACAAATTGTCTGGTTTGGCTTATCAATTTAATTTGTGGATACTATGATTTCAGTGAATAAAATTTGAGAAAATTTTAGCAAAGTTCATAATAAAATCTTAAAACATGAGTTAAACAATTTGATAGAATACCTTGAATCAGTCAAACGGTGGAAACTAAACAGGAATTGTTTCTGAAATGTTCCAGAATTTGGGCATTAAAGTATGGAGGACAGAAACTCACTAATATAAATGGTCCAATAATTAAAGACACTTAAAATGTGCCAATTAAATTGAAAAATGAGAACTTCACCTCCTATTTTATAATTTAATTGACAATCATATTTACTTTCCCAACTTAGTTCCAATAAAATATATATTTAAGCATGCAATTTACATTTCACTGTTTTAAAAAATATATAAATATTTTTGTTTTTCCTTTTACTTGTAGATGCATTGTCTCTTCAATGTTTACGTTTAATTATTTTTTAAATACTTTTTTCCCACAATCTTTTTATTTCCATGTGTTGATTTTACTTTTCTCTGCCTCCTGTTTGAATATTACCTTATGTATTTCTGTCTCATCATGCAAACAAGGTGGGCTGTCCTTCTAGGGTCAGCTCCTCTCTGATTGGTCAACAGACAGGAAGGAACAGGAACCATGTGCACATCGACTGAGCATGCTTGTGCTGCCTCAGTTCAGCTTAAAGTTTAGTTTAAAACAAAAGCAAATAGGAAAACATTTACCTGAAAGTAGGATAAAAAGCTAAACAGAATAGTTTATGTACAAGTATCTATTCATCAATCAGAGGCAGGTTATTTTTGACCTTGTGCTCTTCAATGAATTCACTCTGCAGTCTACTGCAATGCTAAATTAATAAAGTACAATTTACTACAAAGACACTCAATGCAAAGCTTTTATTAATACATGTGCAGCAAAATGACTGGAATTGTTATTCATTTTCACATAATTCTTCTGGATGATTCATCCTAAAACAGTTGTTTATTTTTTAAACCTTTAAATGTTAAATAAACGTTCAAGATGTTATACTGATTCATGTAAAAATAAACAAATAAATGCATCATTTCAAATCTACTTATTCCTTATAGCAAATTTGACCATTTGCCCTGAAGCATGTTCATGATCATCTGTAGCATTTAGCCTTTTTTTCCAACATTTTCTGAATTTTGTTTTTCTTTTTTTGACAAAAGCAAACACATTTTTTGTAATTTAATGGGAATGTGGTACAAGCTCCTATTCATCCAACCCAAACTGAAACCCAGGGGTTACAAAAAAACGGAATTTGTTTCTTAGACTACGGTTGACTGCAAAAGCACAGTGTACCATATAGCTTTAAAATGTTGATGTAGAATTAGCATTTTAACTAAATTTAATATGCCTTTGTACCAATATCATTCAATTTGCTTAATATTTAAATAAAGGGTCTGTAAGAAGGTTTGTTTTTACATACATCCACTAAAAATGCAGAAAACATTTACTAAATTTAGTTGCATTTGTGCACGAAGGACATATTCCCTCAATTCATCTTCTGGCTGCAGTTCCTGCTGTTTTAGCAGCATTATTGTATCATTAGTGAGTCCTACTTTCAGTAAGAAAACTGTAGCAGTGTTGCTATAACACCAACAAATACTTGATCATATGTCTTAACTAATAATCCATAAAAATGTTATACTTTTGTATTATCTTTATAGTGTAAAAAATGCATTTTGCCACTCGGTAAAAACATAGACATTGAATATGATCCTAAAAGCATCAAGTGGTCTCAGAACTGTAAGTTGAAGACCCTTGTCCTAGGGTTCATTTGACCATTGCCAGAACAACTCCTAAAATCAGTTCAGACCTTATCCCTAACCCAAAACTGAAAAATGATGCTCCACTACATTAGAATTAGGATTTTGACCACATAAGAACTACCAATCCAGACATGGCAGATAATTATATCAGAAAAGGTTCTATAAAGGTATTAAAAACGGTATTTACATGTGTAAAATACTGCTTACCCCAACAAACATAATGAATTAGGCTAAATAAATCAAAGTTGATGACTCAAGATTCAACACTGATGTTTCAAATCAAAGGGAATATGTTTTAAACCTGTGTGTCAGTGTTGTGTCAACTCATGTAGTCAGTGGGTGTCGTGGGTAGTTTTAGTTGGCGTGAACTTTGGAGTACACTTGTGATGAACTAAGCACTTCTGCTTGAATCATTAGGGATGCTGCTGCCTGGCATAGGGAAAAAGTCACGCAGCTCAACTGGAGGACAGTCCATGCTTCAGCATATATCAGTTTGTCTCCTCATACGTGTGTATCCAACTTATTAACATTTTACCCCTACTCTCCATTCCTTCATCTCATTAGTCTCTTTCTTACTAATCAAACTGTATACTCTCACCTTTCCTTTCATTCAGGATTTAATCTCTTGTGTAATTTATACTCTGTATTCTGTGTGCAATGCTTAGAGAAACATTGCACACCATTGCACACTTAACTCTTGGGTTTGCATGTTTTAATAAATGTCAATAACTGTTAAGTTCAGGCAAATGGTAACACAGAAAAGCTAAAAGATTTGTAAAAATGTTAGGGCTGTGACACTATAAAGTTGTTAACATACATAGATTGTATTGCATTAAATGATATCAGAACAGCTGGACAAATATTTATCCATCCATCCATCCTCTTTACCTGCTTATTTTTTCCAAGGTTACAGGGGGGTCACCTGTGTCCTTCTCCAGCTGTCACTGAGAGAGGGGTAGATGAAACCATGGACAGATTGCAAGTCCTCCACAGGGCCACATAGAAAAACAATTATTCACCCATACCCATGAACAAATTAGTTACCAATTAGCCTAACATTCATGTATTTGGTCCATGGGGTAAACTAGTGCCTGGAGAATTTCCATGCATGCACAGAGAGAATATGCAAACTTTATCCAATCCCTGGCTGGGATTTTAACCAGCAACCTTCTTGCTGAGAGGCAACAACTCTGCCTACTGCACCACCGAGTGGCCTTGAACAAAAATCAATGCATCATATTTCATGGCAGGTACACACATTTTTATAAACCTATTATTGACTGTTATACAACATAGTAAGAATCAGTTGTTTTCTAGAGTTTAAAACTTGGCAAGTAAGAGACGTTAACAGGTCTGTGCATATGTGTAGGATGTTGCCTATTGTGCCAAAAACATTTGCTAAAAGTGCTGTGAGCTGACTTGGACTAAATCTTAACCTGCACTTCCTTCAACGTAATAAAAAAGCCAATACAGATGTAAAGTCACTGCTCTGTGGGTGAAGTCCTGTCCACCCTCACAGTACGCATGAATAATAATAATAATAATGATGACTGCTGGCAGGATGGGGAGGTCTGTTGAGTTTGAGTGTGGAGGTAATGAGGGAAAACCTTTCCACAATATTTGTTTCCCTGACAGTGTTTGGCAGCTTCATGGATGGCTTACGTTAAGACAAACAGAGCTAAGTGGGCACAAAAATTAATGATACTCATTTCTCTGCTTCACACAGCCATCTGATGTGTGACAGTTGGATTTTAAAACTCAAAAGGCTGCTTTTACTTTAAACATGGTGGCTCTTCATGATAGCTTTCGTTAGAACATTGACACATTCAGGTCGCATACACAGTGGTGATGATAAATTCGGATTTGGTATGCAGTTATATTGATCAATCTGGTGGTTATCAAAGTTGTCACGGAAAGTGCTCAATTTTTTATGCTCTTGTTTCTAACAGCACTGGGAGATATTTTAAAGAGAGTAGGGTTGTCATCATTTGCAGAACAAGTATTTAGAGATAAATAATGCATCACACATTATTTTCTGAAATAAAAGCTAGTTCAGAGTCAAGATGGCGCCAGTGTGCACGGCACGCCGTCCGACTCGCTCTCTTCGTTTCGTTGTTTTTGTTCTTTTCGCTCTATTCGTACATTTATGCTTCTATGGTTCCAGTGCCTTGATTTTTTATGACCGTCAGGCGCTTCTGGACATTAAAACATYGGTAGATCTACAATTTGGATGTGGTCTGGGTCTGAGAAACCGAGGCTTCGAGTTCCTCTCAGATATCCCCGCTGAGCTGCTGAGCTGTCCATATGTCATTCCGGAAAGGCGTCCCCGTCGAAGACGTGGTAAACGTGGAGGACTGGCGGTGAGGATTAAAGCCTATTTGGCATCTCTTCACTATCGAGGTGGTTCTCCTCGACTTGGATGGTGTCCTCGTTTCCTGGATGTAAGACGCCGCTGGATTTGTCGCGCTTTTCCGGGTTTGTGCGCCTCTCAGATGGATGTGGAGGAGCTTTTCTATTACCGACGACGGCGGGATAAATGGAGGAATGTGGACTGTGCAAATCTCAAGCGGTTGAACGATGTCTCCACCCCAACTTGTGAA
>NW_013953275.1:118606-119984 GCF_001266775.1 Austrofundulus limnaeus
GCCCACAGCCTGGATCATTTTAAATCGCTTCTTAAAACTCATTTTTATTCTTTGGCATTTAATTGATGTATTGTTTTTGCTCTGTTTTGTCATTTGTGTTGTTCTTGTACAGCACTTTGGTACAGCTTTATGCATGTTGTAAAGTGCTATATAAATAAATTTGACATTGACATTTGACAAAAGCTCAGTTACATCATTGTAGAGATAACCAACACAAAGAGAGAAAAAATGAAAAAAAAAACAAAAAAAACAAGGGGACTTTGAGCCCCTCCTGCATTCACTACATACACATGACACGACTCCTACGAACCACAGCATCCAAACCAATAAGTCAGGTGATGGGGCACATGACTCTCTATGAACAATAGAGCCATTCAAGCCTATTGTTAAGCGATGGCACTCTTTTGCATGTGACTAACCTGTTTGTCCATGTGGAGGCAGTGCTTTTAAGGCTAAGTTCACCTGAAACTCATCAGACTGAAGAAGTCTCTTGGAGGAGAGACGAAACGTTTCACTAAAGAACTCATTCAGAGGACAAACTTATTTTTTCTTTTAGATTTTTTTCTACCTGGATTACTGAGATGCATCAGGACATTGTAGAGAATACTCAGCATAAAGAGAATTTCACTCACGTTTATCATTTAAATGTTTTTTGTGCAACTTGGAAGTCTAATAGAACCAGAATGTCCCTGCATTGAGACTACTGGTAACTTTATTGGCAAACGGCATTTTCAAGGAAGTCTCCAAATAATTTTAAAACTTTCATGGGGCTCTAAGTTTTGTTCGCAGAGGTTCAAAAATGGATCACTTAAATTTTAAACATGTTCAAAATATTTGCTGACCCTCTTTCTGAGTATGAGGAGGTCTTATAAGATGCCTCTTTCCTGTCTGATCTTGGTCACCAGTCTGAGGGGTCGGTAAATGAACTGTATTTATATAGAGCCTTTCTATCTAACCAGGATGCTCAAAGCACTTTACAACACAATCTGCCCTCATTTACCCATTATTTCAGCAGTCTCTACAATATCTCTACAGAGCTCATTTGGATAAACCATTCTATAGAAACGAATCAGTGCTTTAGACCGCAGTCACACACCAATGGGACACACCCACTAAACATTAGACGTCGAACGGACGTGCAGATCAGGTCTATATTGAGTCCGCCCGTCGACGACCAATTCTGGCCGTCGGACCAACGTCTAAATGAGGTCCACTATTTGGACGTCTAAATGTGACCTCATTYAGACGTCAATATTGAGTGCAATATTTCAACGTCAGACCAGCTTTTTTTTTTGGACGTCATACAGACATCCAAAATGGGTACAGATTTTTTTATATTATAAATGTTCGATTATATTTGTTTATTGAGAATGTTGTT
>NW_013953275.1:121389-124609 GCF_001266775.1 Austrofundulus limnaeus
ACTTTCCAGTTGTGTTTTATTTTTATTTTATTTTTTATTTATTTTATTGTTTGTTTAACCATTTTTTCCCCATCTGTCTTCCTAACTCAGGACTTGAAATTCAGTGTCCATCCTTTAGGACTCAACCCACCCCAATAAGGTATGTGTTGTGACCCCAGACTTTTCCTCTTTGCATTGACTCAGCCAAATAAATATTTACTATATTAAATTGAGCTTAAATCTGTTTACAGATGGCTGTAAGAATGAGGGAATGGCGAAAACGCAAAACAGACCTCAGTCTACTACTTCGTTATTCTGACAGTGAGGAAGATCCTCAAAACATTGACATGAATAGAAACAGTATGCCTGTGACCCAAAATTGTTCTGACAGTGACAATGTTATTGGAGTTTCAGATAGTTTTGACTGTGACACTGGTATGGGCTATTGGTCCACCGACTCTGAAGAGGAGACAAATGATGATGCTGAGGTGACMAGCAGCTTTGAAGATGACCTGAGACGATGGGCTTTAGAGCACAAATTGACACACCAAGCACTAAATGGTTTATTGGCCATTTTAAGGAAGCAAGGTCACATATTGCCTATGGATTGCCGTACACTCCTCGCTACACCACAGTGTAACACCACAGAGCCTAAATGTGGTGGGCAGTACGTGTACTATGGCCTAGAAAAGGGGATCTGTCAGTATTTAAGTCAGATAAAGGGCAATGATGTACACCTTAGTGTAAACATAGATGGTGTCCCACTCTTCAAAAGTAGTGGTGTTCAGTTCTGGCCAATACTGGTGAAGTGTGGTCATTTGGATCCATTTCTGGTTGCGATGTTTAGTGGACAAAGTAAGCCAAGTCCACTTGAAGATTTTCTTAAAGACTTTGTGACTGAATACAAACATCTCAAAGACAATGGTATAGTTTATAAAGRCCAGACTTACACTKTGAATATTGATTCACTGATCTGTGATGCGCCAGCAAGGGCGTATCTGAAATGTATCAAGGGTCATACTTCCTATGAGAGCTGTGAAAGATGTTTAATAAGGGGTGCTCGTGTTGAGGGAAGAATCGTTTTCAGTGAAAATGAATGTACTGTTAGAACAGATGACAGTTTTTCAAGAATGGAGTACAGGAACCACCAAACAGATGTGAGCCCTCTCATTGCTGCAGGAATTTCTTGTGTTAGCTCGTTTGTGTTAGATTACATGCACATGGTCTGTTTGGGAGTAGTTCGACGCCTCTTATTTTACCTGACTCGTGGCCCAAAAACCAGTCGCTTATCTGTGAGACAAAAGAATGAAATCTCCAGAAAGTTAATTGCACTCAGAGGGAAGATGCCAAGTGATTTTTCACGGCAACCTCGCGGTTTGCATGAAGTTGATAGGTGGAAAGCCACTGAACTGAGGCAGTTTTTGCTGTATACAGGACCTGTCGTTTTAAAAACTGTGTTATCTCCTGAGAGATACAAGCATTTCTTGTCTCTGACAGTGGCCATGTCAATAATGCTGGAGTCAGATGACAGGATTCGAAATGCCTATCTTCAATATGCTGAAGAACTAATGAAACATTTTGTCATGAGCTGTGCTAAACTGTATGGGAACACTTTTCCTGTATACAATGTGCATGGACTAATTCATCTCCATGAAGATGTCAGGCACTTCAACTGTTCATTGAACGATATTTCATGTGAAAACTACCTCCAACAGATAAAAAGACATGTGAGGAGTGGGAGAAGTCCACTTGAGCAAGTCACCAGGCGTTTGGCAGAAATGGAACGCTCAGAAGTGAATGAGAGCAGAATGCAACCAAAAGTGTTTGCTTCTCTAAAAGAAAGGGACAGTTGTTTTCTCTTAAGAGATGACACGTATGCGTTTGTGAGACAGAAAAATGCTGATGGCACCTTCGTTTGTGAAATCCTGCACCAGCGTCACACTTCACCTTTTTTTCACCAGCCATGTAATTCTGGGCTTCTAAATATAGTGTTTGTGGGAAATGGTCAGCTCAAAATGAAAAAACGTGTACTAGGTGAAAGAGATCTGTTCCGCAAGGTGGCCTTCCTTCCACAAGAAACTGGTGGTTTTGTCCTCCTACCTCTTCGCCATCATCAGGAACATAAATGAAGGTTGGGGTTTTTTTTTTCTTTTGTTTAGATCCCAGCAGGGTGTCATTGCAGCATGTCACTCTTTCCCATCTATTTCTTTTATTTATCCCTTATTAACCTATTCCTTCTCATAGCATTCCATCACCTTCTAATGTAGCCATTAGTGATCAATCATTTTTGCCACCTCCAACTCGTGTTTGCAACTTGTCAACTGATGATTTGTTTAAAGTTTTTTTTCTATGCCATTGCAGAAAAATATTCTTTGTAAATAAATGTCTGCTACAGGAATTGAAGGAAACGTAAATGCTGTCCTTCCAGGTCATGTATGCAAGGGCTGTTTGGAAGGAACATGAACAGGAGGAGGAGGGTGTAGTTCCTGTCAACTGGATTGACAGGAGCAAGAACATAATTTGGTGGCCTAAAAACATGAGCACCACAAAAATAGAACGTGCACTGAAGGATAAAATCAACCCTGGCAATGACTGGATGACGTTCCCATTAATAAAGATCAAAATGACTTCAGGCAAGTTTTGACAATTTAAAAATGAAATGCATCTCATAATCAAAATACTGTAATGTGTGTTTTTTTTATTATTCTTTTTTTCTCCCTTTTAGTTAAACGTCGTGAGTGCGAAAGTTACAACTTCACTAGTCATGCAGAGGATGATGATGAGGACCAGGACATGGCAACAACTTCAAAAAGAATTCGCACTAAAAAGGGAGCTCCAGCAGGTTTTGTAAGCGGTATGTTTGTCAGTGTCAAGTGTTTATGTTTGTAATCTATTGACGTAAACTGGGTCTGAAATTTTAGACGTCATTTGTGAATTTATTTTGCAGACTTAACTTCGGATGAGGAAGAGAGCATCAATGGTAATGGGTTTTCTATAGTTTCAAATGTAATAATCTTTTAATAAGACCTTATTTTATTTTGAGTGGGCATGCTTGTTTTTTTTTTTTTTTTACCTTTTTGTGTAGGTGTCAGACTGCCGAATTTTCCAACAGCACCACAGAAGCTCCCTTCTATTCACAAGAACAATACTGGTGCGTGCTTATGAGGTTACTTTTTGTGACTATTTACATCTTTATGAGTGAATCTCCACTCATCCAGTCCAGTTTGGTAATTATTTACAC
>NW_013953275.1:126034-131913 GCF_001266775.1 Austrofundulus limnaeus
GCAGTATCGGAAGTGTCTAAAATAAGTTGAAATTTGACGTAGAAAAGACGTCTATATTGACAGCATTTGCACCATAAATTGACCGCATTTGCACCATAATTAGCGGTCTAGAGGACGTCAAAGCTAGACGTTTGACAGACGTCAAAAAAAAGACGTCTTCTGGCGTCACAGTCTGCACCTGCGAGGGACCAAATTTAGACGTCCAAAAATGACGTTGAAAAGACGTTGTTTAGACGTATCCTTGCTCAGTGGGCTGTATCAAATGACTTCTCCAAAATCCAGTCCACAACATTCAAACTCTCTGACATTATGTGCAGCTTGTTACCTAGCTAACTCGCTAGCTGGGACTGGCGCGAGGCTAGAGTGAAGTGTGTCCGCCTTTAACACAAGCAGATACAATAAAACCCACCAGAAATAAAAACTCGATTTGTCACTAGTCGTTTTTAACAAAGAAAATGCCGCTAAGAGGATTAGGAAAGTCTCCCGCTCAACTCAGAACAGACACAAAACTAAAAACTGCTCCACTGAAAGTTTACACCAAAAGATCTCTGATTCGCTCATTTTGCTGTCAATCAAAAAGGGATTCAGGCTCAGACAGATCATCCAATCATCATGCAGAATCTGGGCGTCCGAGCCCGCCCACTGTTCCATAGACCCCCAGAGACGCTGAGCGTCTGGGGGCGGGACAAAGCCCAGCATTTATCCAATAACTTGTCTTGTTACGCTGCATTTTTTTGCTTCACTATTGAAGTCTGTAGACACTCAGTGTCCGGCTGTTTAAAGCTGTGAAGCTGAGGGAATAAGGGAAAGGAAAGCTGCGTCGTTACCAGTGATAAGAAGCTGATTCTGAACAAAAGTTGAGCACGTTGTAGTGCATATTCAGTCAATGACATGTACACACAACAGTTCATATTTGATCACTTATTTTTTTCATTTTAGGGGAAGCTGAGCTTCCCTTGCAGTCTTAGAGCAATTGCCTCTGTTTGTAGAGCAATGCAATAGATTTTGCTAGTTTTATTCTTAAATAATTTATGTGAGGATTCCATGTTAGTTTCTCATCAATAATGACACCCAAAAACTTTACCTCACTGACTCTACTGATCTCTACAGCACCAACTCTAAATGGAATATCAACAGATTTTTGTCTCTTTGTAAATATCATATAATTGATTTTGTCCAAGTTTAACGATAAATTTGGTGAGTTTAAACACGTTTTGTATTTTCACAAATTCATTCAGCTTGCATATTTTCTAACATTTGTTCTAAATCTTTACCCAAAAAAAAAAAAAAAAAAAAACGTTGTGTCATCAGCAAACAAAATGCATTTAAATAATCCTGACACATTGACCAAGTCATTAACATACAGGATAAACAACTTTGGTCCAAGAACAGAACCCTGGGGAACTCCACATGTGATTTCACAAAGTTCAGATCTGACATCATGTACTTGTAGAAATCAGTTCCTATTTTCCAAATAACTAGATATCCATTGTAATGCTGGTCCTCTGATACCATATTTTTTCAGTTTTCCAAGGAGAATGCTGTGGTCAATCGTGTCAAATGCTTTCTTTAAATCTACATAAATACTGGCGTAATATTGTTTTTTGTCAATAGCATTTGTTATATGTTCTATCAGTTCCATGAGAGCCTTTGAAGTAGAGTTATTGGCTCTAAAACCGTATTGACTGCTGCTTAAGATGTTATTTTTAATGATGAATTGATCTAATCTGATCACAAATATTTTTTTTCTAATTTTTTTGAGAATTGTGGTATTAAGGATATTGGTCTATAGTTACATACATACATTTCTCACCATTTTTATAAATTGGAATTACCTTCGCTATTTTAATCTTGTTAGGAAATGTTCCTGTTGAAAATGATAAATTACATATGTAAGTAAAAGGCTTAACAACATAGGACATGATCTCTTTAACAAACATCATATCCATATTTACCCAATCTTTTGACCTCTTATCTAACATTTTTTTACTGTTCTCATTATCTCTTCTTCATCAGTTTCACCAAGAAAGATGCTGTTTGCACAACCACTGATTGTTTCAATCACTTCATCATCAGCTTTCGGTATTTGGGCTACAAGACTTGGACCAACATTCATATAATAATGATTGACCTTTTTTAATTATAAATCAAAAAGCAGTTGAGACAGCAAAACTTACAGCAGAACTTGTGGGGAACAGACACAAGCAAAACAGTCACAATTAACACAAAGTGTACACTGCTGTGAACCAATGGAATATAAAGACCAACTAAATGAATTGAAACCATCAATACCGGTTCAGGGACAACTAGGAACAGGTGCAGGTCGGTGTGCCAGAAGAGAAACTCCAGTGCAGTGAAACAATCAAACAGAGAATACAGACTGATAAGAAACTTAAATATTACCATATATAAAGCTTACAGTACTTAAACAAACAAAAAGAACAATTCTGTTTTTCACTTTTGCTAAAACACAGTCAGTAAAACTTAAACACAATGAACACCACTGTCTTCATTCATTAAACACAATGACCCAAAATTGAATATACTCATTGCAAATGATGTGGCCACACCTCTCAGTTCAGACTACACAGTTTGCTGAAGGTTAAAGGTTATCATCCTGGAACCGGAAGGTCACCGGTTCGATCCCCCATCCAGCTGTCTCAGTTGTTGTGTCCTCGGGCAAGACACGTCAGCCCTAATGCCTCTGATGTGTCCCATCAGTGTATGAATGTGATCGGCACTGATTAGTCTCCATAATGATTGTACATGTTAGCTTTGTAGAGACCTAATAGAGTGCTGTGTGAATGGGTAAATGAGGACACAGATTGTATGGATAGATGAGTGTAAACTGCAGAGTCCTGACCTGTAGATGAGTGTAAACTGCAGAGTCCTGGCCTGATGATGAGTGTAAACTGCAGAGTCCTGGCCTGATGATGTTGCTCGTCTGTGTTGGCTCATTCTTTTGAACAGTGGCTGTTTTGTTTCACTGATGTATAACTGATCACAGTCCTCCTGGCAGTTAACAGCATACACAATATAACTCTGCTTGTGCCAGGGAACTGGACCTTTGGGATTAACCAGTTTTGCCATCATGTTTAGAGAATAAATGTCTCAGTTTATCTAAAACCCCCGCAATATACGGAATGACCATTGGTTTGGGTCTGTGTTTGGGGTCTTTATTTTCATCTGGTGCTATATTCAAAGTTTGCCCCACACACGGATTACTACTACTACTACCACTACTACTACTACTACTACTACTACTACCACTACTACCACTACTACTACTACTACTACTACTACCACTACTACTACTACCACTACTACCACTACTACTACTACTACCACTACTACTACTACTACTACTACTACTACCACTACTACCACTACTACTACTACTACTACTACTACCACTACTACTACCACCACTACTACTACTACTACTACCACTACTACCACTACTACTACCACTACCACTACTACTACTACCACTACCACTACTACTACTACTACTACTACTACCACTACTACCACTACCACTACTACTACTACTACTACCACTACTACTACTACCACTACCACCACTACTACTACTACTAGCTATTTTGTTTTATTATTCAGGAAATACTAATAACAGTGTAAAGACACATTCTGCCATTTAAACATGAATATATATGTAAAAATACGTAACTGTCCCCATTTTTCCATATCCTCTTGTTTCATCTTTTTTGTCTCCGAGCTGGAAGTGTCTCCAGATTTAGTGTCAGAAATCTGGTCAACCTACATATAGATACTTTTTAAGTGGGGGGCTTGGGTATAAATAATTTTAAATGTAATTTTGGGCTGTTTCTGGTAAAAATGTAATAATAAATACCTGTGACAATAAAAAAATGTTTCCTGAATGGGTATGTGGTTTATGTGATAAGACCTGGGGTCTCTGGTGCTGTTTTTATTCAGCTGGATTGGACTAATTCATTAAAGGTACACAGAATAAATACAATTAATCAAGCCAATATTCTGGACTCTAATTTTGTTACATAAGATTGGACATTTATTTTAGGTAATTGCTTGTTTGTTTTTATACCAAACAACACCCTTCCACTGCCATTAGAGGCCTGTTACACCTGTATTTCTGTCTGCAGAATAATCATACTATTTATTACATTTTCAGTATTATGCCTTAATATATTTTACTCTTTTAGATGTATTTCACAATAGTTTACTTAATAAAATAAAATACTTTTTGTCATGTTTGTTATTTTACAGAAGTCTAGATTTATGTGTAATTTATTCCAGCAGTGCTGGAATAATATTATAGGTTTATAGGTTATATTATAACCCATTATAATATGTAATATCATAGGTTTATAATATAATGTAATATTGTAATATTATAGGTTTATAATATAATATTATAGGTTGGTTACACCTAAAATACACAACATTGTGTTAAAATACATAACATCTATCATATCTGCATTTGTTAGAGCTGTGACAAACACTGGTTAGTACCATATTATTCTGCATATGCATCCAACTATTGTAACTCTAACTGTTTACTGATTGTGTTCATTAAACATAATTTATGTCAGTCTGTGTGCAGCTAACATTGTGTGTTACTGAACAGTAGAGCTGAATGATTGCTTTACTACAGTCTAGTACAGAAGAAACTCATGTGTGAAATGTTTTTCCTTGTGCTCCTGTCTGTGAATGTCTGCATGCGCTACAGTTTATAGCAAAACATTCATTTCCTGATGTGTTAATCTTCCTTTTGGGCTCTACACACATATGTACCATATATGGTTTATGTTGATCCACAATCCACACATAGTAATGGTGGCGCTCTTTACATGGAAGTACACAGGCAATATCCAGTCCTGTTCTACCAGTATATATATTTAAATGTTGCTGTGTTTCCATGTGTATTCAAACAGTTCTAGAAATAGTGTGAATATGGTGGAAAATATATTTTTGGAAATGTATGTATAACATGGCTTCCTGTTCTGATTAGCTTTAATAAGAAAGTCCTTTCTGTGTGGCTGCTGACAAACGAGATCATTTTGTTACAGTGTGAAAGTAGATCAGCTTTTTGAGGTAAGTCAATTATCTGGACTGTTAACAAGCTGGCAGTGCTAATGTAACCAGGTTATATGATGTGTGACATAAGCTATTAGAATAAATAAGTTGGAACTTTTCTTGTTTGTGAATGAAGGTTTTTTTTAAAAAGCATTTAGAAGGGGAACGTGTTGAAGAAAAAAAGAAAAACAATAAAAAAATAATAATGGGCCACACAAGCACCCACACATGAAACAGAACATTAAAATAAAATTTTAATCTCATAAGTTTAAAGTTTATGTGGACATTGTCCAGCAGCAGTGCAGGGAAAGAATGAGTTTATGAAGACTGGCGTATAATTAAAGTTGTGGACTGCATTTACTTTTAGCCAAGAACATGTTCTAATAACGCCTTTAATTCTTAAAAGGTCAGCAAAGATTTACCCAGATTTGGCTTCTGTTCTTCTAGCTCTTCCAGGCAAAAAATACCAACCAGTTGGCAACTCTTTACTGGTCTCTTGTGCTGTGGTTCTAAATATCCAAATGACTCTTAAAGACTAGTTAATTCTGTTTAGGCTTAAACAAAACTGTCAGGCCCTCTACAGCAGGGGTGCCCAAACTTTTTTGAACCAGGAGCTACTTTTCAAGTCGGCAGTTTGCCGAGTGCTACTTGTCCGTTCTCAGTTTCAAAAAACATAATTTTTCATCTCCCTACTCCTCACTTCTTTAAAGTAAATAAAACAGAACATAATGTGTTGTTAGTTTTATTTAATTTAAAGTATTGTCAAACAAAACTATCTACTTAACCATATATTTACCTACAAA
>NW_013953275.1:132454-134028 GCF_001266775.1 Austrofundulus limnaeus
CGTACGAACCCTTTGTACGAACAAAAGGAAGAGAAATTTAGGAGAAGAATACGAACAGGTTCTTGCATGAGGCCCAATGAACCCATTTAGGCAGACCCAAGTGGGCACACAATGTCGGTCCTATTTGGGTCAAAGATAGGCAATGCTGAAATGGGTTCGCAACAGGAAACATGTGGGACCCACTTGGGTTTCTTACCTGGGCTTTACATGGGCAAACATGATAATTTAGAGATGCTTTTTTGTTGTGGGTCTCAGGTGGGGCAAAGTTCGTTAAACTATGTATGTTTTTCTACTGATAACACAGGTGGGGCCCACCTGGTTACACCATATGTGTCACACATGGGCAAATACATGTCAGAACTTGAAAACATGTCTATGTGGGCTCGATGTGTGTTGTGTAAGGGCAATGTGAGCAAATATTTTAAATGGGTTTAACATTGTTTTGTATAAATGGGGCCCACTTGGGTTTCTCACATTAAACCCATATAGGCAGACCCAAGTGGGCACACATTGTAGGTCCTAGTTGGGTAAAAGATAGTCAATGATGAAATGGGTTCAAAATGGGAAACGCATCAGGGACCCACTTAGGAATTTTACCTGGGATAGACATGGGCAAACAATGTCTGTTAATAAGCTTTTATTTTGGGCCTCAAGTGGTGCAAAGTTGATTAAACTATCAGGTGTGCCCAACCACGGGAATAACTAGTGATCGCCCACTGGTTTCTAGTCTATAACGAGATTTGTAGAACATAAATTATTTTTAACTCTTGTTTCAAATTCAAGCCTTGAAAGTACTCCTCTTTCAAATTCTCATGAGACATGACCAAATCTCATTTACAGTAGTTGTGCAAATTTTGTTTGCTGCAACACAGCACTCAGAACATTATCTCACAAGACTTTAGGTTCACGCCTCTAGTGTTCCCCATGGCAGCTGTGGCTACAATGTAGCTTACCATCATCAGTGTATGAATGTGTGTTTGAATGGGTGAATGTAAGTGCAAAGCGTTTTGGGGTCCTGATGGGGCTTGATAAAACGCTATATAAGTTCAGTCCATTTACCATTTCACGTTCTCAAAACAAAACAGAGTAGGAGCTGTTGATCCTAGAAAAAAATGCATAAAAATTGAGCTAACAAGTAAACAAAAACCTTTTTTTAACCCAAAGTGGGAGGAGGACTATATTTTCTTTTACAATTCAAAGTCTATTTGTCTTATTTGCGATTCAAGAGCTGCCTTGGTAGCCTAACTTGGAACTGCATTTCAAGACGTCCTGATGCATCTCAGTAATCCAGGTAAAAAAAAAATCAACAAGAAAAAGTTGTATAGGTCCTCTGGACGGGTTCTTCTCTAATGAAACGTTTCGTCTCTTCTCCAAGAGACTTCTTCAGTCTGAGAGTTTCAGGCTAAATTCAGGCTTTTAAGCCCTGCCTCCGTGTGACTGATACTCACATCACATGGCTATCATTGACACCTAATTAACACTTATTGTTAACAGGGGAAAGCAGACAGGAAACATAGACAGGATTCCATGCAACCTTCAGGTGAAAATGAAGACCCCAAACCCAGACCCAAACC
>NW_013953275.1:134531-136365 GCF_001266775.1 Austrofundulus limnaeus
GGTTTGGGTCTGGGTTTGGGGTCTTCATTTTCACCTGAAGGTTGCATGGAATCCTGTCTATGTTTCCTGTCTGCTTTCCCCTGTTAACAATAAGTGTTAATTAGGTGTCAATGATAGCCATGTGATGTGAGTATCAGTCACACGGAGGCAGGGCTTAAAAGCCTGAATTTAGCCTGAAACTCTCAGACTGAAGAAGTCTCTTGGAGGAGAGACGAAACGTTTCATTAGAGAAGAACCCGTCCAGAGGACCTATACTATTTTTTTCTTTTTGCATTTCAAGACAATGAATGCACAAATGCTATGAAACCATTTTCCCACTTAAAACTGCTATATAAGCCCAGAGAGTTCAGGAGCTGAAAAACAAGCTCACATTAGCACATGATTTTCAAAGGTAAAGCTGCTACAATAGCCTCATATCAGGTTAGCCACATCCTGGCTCAAAACAAAAAGTCTTTCAGTGATGGCAAAGTTATGAAAGGAGCATTTATTGAGGATGTGGATGCACTTCTCCATAATTATAATATAAAATAAATATTTTATAAAATACTTTAAAACTTTATAATATAAAAGTGAGATTGTGGCTGCTATTAAAGATGTGCAGGAATACTGTGACACTATGGCTGTGGATGTGGAGGAGCAGCTAAAAAAGGAAGTCAAATAATGTGAGTTTCTCTCTTCACTTTGAATAGTTAACCGATAAATTTAAGCAAATTTCTGAACAATTGAAGGAAGAAGATCTATTGTGTAAATATAAATAGTCTTAGTCAGCTCATGAAAAAAGGGAGCAAATCAGAACTGCTGTGTTTATGTTTTTGTTCAGTGTATGACAAACAGGTGTCTGGTGGATACAGATAAAGTCAAAACAAACTCAATTTAGCACTGCTTTTATTTATTTATTTTTTTACTGTTTGAACATCTAGGTTTTTGTGTGTGCTATAATAGTTTTACCTTATTCAACTTGTTTTATTAGCACCAGATGCAAACGGCCAAAATGAGTTTCCTCTGCAGGGTGTCATTGACTCTTCCTCATAGGGTGAGAAACTCTGTCATCCAGGAGGGACTCAGAGTAGAGCCGCTGCTCCTCCACGTCCAGAGGAGCCAGTTGAGGTGGTTCATCTGGTTAGGATGCCTCCTGGACTCCTCCCTGGTGAGGTGTTCTGGACACGTCCCACTGGGAGGAGACCCAGAGGAAGACCCAGGACACACTGGAGGGACTATGTTTCTCAGCTGGCCTGGGAACACCTTGGGATTCCCCCAGAGGAGCTGGTCCAAGTGTCTGGAGAGAGGGAGGTCTGGGTCTCTCTGCTGAGGCTGCTGCTCCCACAACACAACCCCAAAGTGAAAGAAAATGGATGCTCTCCCAGAGGCGGGATTTGAAGCTCAGTCTCTGCTAGACGTTCCCAGAAAACACTCACTACGTTTGGGTCTGTCAGGTCTGACCAGCGTCCTCCCCCACCAGCGGCGCCAACTCTCCACCAGGTAGTGGTCAGTTGACAGCTCTGCCCCTCTCTTCTGTGTCTCAGAACACAGATAATAAGTTGATCTCAATTGTTTTCAAGCAAAAAAAATAACTTTTTGGTGAAAGGCGTGGTCATGGCAGTGCGGCAAAGTCAGACAGCAGGCCATTTACATATGTTTGGCTATAAATTTCACAGACTTCAGCCAATCTGATCCCAATTCACTACAGTCAATACTAATCCACCTCACTACTGGAATGCAGTCCAATTTTGGGGGGCGTGGCCTAATTACACATCACACCATTGACAAACATTTGCTATGAAATTCCACATATTTCATATTTCACTGTGGTTGATCCTAAGCCACTGCTCTACAG
>NW_013953275.1:137365-141679 GCF_001266775.1 Austrofundulus limnaeus
CTTGAAAGGTGGTCCATTGTTCTTCCTAAAAAAGACACTGGTCTTTATTCAAACCTTCACATCCCTTGGATGAAGAGCACAAGGTTAGCTGGAAGAAGTGGCTGGGGAGAGGGAGGTCTGGGCCTCCCTTCTGAAGCTGCTGCCTCCGCGACCCGACCCCGGATAGGCGGAAGAAAATGGATGGATGGATGGAATATAAGGTTGGCTCTAAATCACACATACATGATCCTATCTGAACCAAATTTTGTGTGCATCATAAGGAAGACCTGCTCAACACGTTTGAGTAGTATGTTGACAAGATCACTTTAGCCTCTCATCTTTCCCTCCATCAGTCCGTCTGTCTGTCCACCTTATGAGATTATTTTAAAAATGAAGGCCTTTGATGATTCCAACAAAATGCTAACAGTTGGTCACTACTGAATGGCAACGGGGGACATCAGCGACGGTTGGTGTCAAGTTCTGTCTTGTTCAACTTAAAGCTGTCTGCTCTCAGTCTTCCCCTGTCTTCTCTGGTGTGCCCCAAGGCTCTGTCTTTGGACCTCTCCTCTTAATCACTTACCTCCTTCCCCTAGGTTACATCCTCTGCAAGTCGTGTCCATTTTCACTGCTATGCTGATGACACACAGCTCTACCTGGCAAACAAACCAAACTTTTTACACCCACCCTCCACGACTGTCTCAGTGAGCTCAATCTCTGGTTTTCTAAAGATTTCCCTCTACTAAACAGTGATAAAAGTGAAATCATTCTTGTTGGCAGTAAAAATTCCATCTCAAAATCACGACTCCTTCTCATCCCTCTTAACAACTCTCTGCTAACCCCCTCCCCTCAGGTCAAGAGTCTCAGTGTCATCCTCGACACCACTCTCTCCTTCACTGCACACATCAACAATGTTCCTTGTTCTGCCTATTTTCATCTCTGAAATATTAACCCTCTCCACCCTTCTCTCACAGCCCTGTCCAATACCATCCTTGTTCACAGTCTTGTGACTTCTATCACTGACTATTGCAACTCTCTTCTTTTTGGCCACAGGTCGTGTCATCACTCAAACCTCCTCCTATAACCACATCACCACTGTCCTGCAGCAGCATCACTAGCTCCCAGTCAAATCACGCGTCATTGTTACGGTTTGTATTCTGAGCTCTGAACAAATGTCGAACAAAGTCAAAGTTGTAACAAGTTTATTGTTAGCTATTTTGGCTGAAGGTTGGGACCGGACTCCGGGGTCGTCAGTACTGGACACAGAAGCTTTTGGTTAGGTTGAGTCGTGAACACGGTATTATTTGTAAAAATAAGAGAGTCACCAACCTTTCCTGCTGAGTTGAAGTCCGGGTAGAAACAACAGCTGATGTGTTTTGGTTCCAGGCTGTGTTGTCAAGAGGAGTGATAATAATCGCTGGACTTACTCCAGGTCAGAAATGGGGCAAGGGTCATACACAGGTGGTCAGAGGAAGTTACCAGGTTTGAAGGAGATGACTGATTCATTGGTCCAGAGATGTGTTCAGGGGTCAAGATCCAGGAGGTCCGATGTGGCGCGGTTCCGTTCAGGGAGCAGGCGAGTGACAATAATCCAAGAGACAGAAAAAAGATCGTTACCGTGAGAGCAGAAGGCAGGGGGGATCCGACAGGGGCTGAGGCAGGAGACGTTAAACCAGGAGAAATGAGTAATGTCGGGGACATGAGGCAAGAGCAGGACAAGGGACAAGAATGCTGGAAGATCATAGGCGAGGATGATGATAATCTGGCAGTGAACTGGAGAGTGAGACTGGATTATATACTGCTGGAGACAGGTGAGTGAAATGAGCTTGATTAGAGTTTCTATGACGGGAGGGGCGAGATCAATGAGCAGGAGCTGGATGTGAGCTGCAAGGCTGGGAACAAGACTGAGAAGAAACTGGAACATGAAATGAGATAATAAAACTAAACTGGAACAAGATCTGGGCAGACAGTGACAGAATCATAACAATCATCTTCAAAATTCTTCTTCCTTTCAAAGCTATCCACAGTCTTAGCTATCTGACCACCTCCACATCTCTACATCCTCTGGCTCTGTCAGATCGTCCTCTTCGCCACACCTGCATTTACCCTCTGCCCACCTCTCCACCAGGGGAGCAGGGCCTTCAGCTGCTCTGCCCTCTCCTCTGGAGCGCTCTACCATCAGCCCTACAAAACACCACCTCTCTTTCTCTATTCAAGAATGCTCTGAAAACACATCTTTTTAGTTTAGCTTATCCATATTAACTTCATTTTATGTACTTTTTATGAACCTCTGTAACTCATGCCTGTTGGTCCTTGCACTGCATTTGTTCTCACACAATCTTATCTGATAGGTTTCTTGCTGTAAAGTGTCCTTGGGTGTCCTGAAATGCGCTTTGTACATACAATTATTATTTTTCTCATCATTATTGTTGTTGTTATTATAATTGTTATTAGGAGAAGGGGCCCTCGAAATTGGACAGCCTTAGGCATGGTGCAGTGATGTAACCAGCCTACAAATGTGCACTCTGAAGGATGCAGCCCCTCCATTTAGACACAGCCATAGCTCCAAAAACTACATGCCTCCAATAAGAGAGTCATGTAATTTGTGAATACAGATTTCATATCTTAGCAGTTTTATGAGCTTATAACATCACATTCTTCCGATTTGAAAACACCTCAGGTGGGAAGAAAAATATGTTTAACTACCGAATAAAAGTCCAGTTGTTTTGTATTTTCTTTTACTTTTTTTGTTTCAATTCATCTAGAGAAACAAAAACTGGGGCTGGCAGCTCCATATGCAGTAAATTTAAACATGTTCAGGCATTTAAAAAAGCCTTCAAAAATCAACAAAAATCTGAAGTCTGAAAAGGTCTGGGATTTCAAAATGGAAAATGTGTAGGAACCCTGGAAACATGCTATCATACATGCTGGCTCATTCTAACTGGGACATTTCCATGGAACAAAGCCAAGCATGTAATAACTTACTGTAACAAAGAAAACAAAACTGATGCAGAAGAACATGAGAAAATAAGGGGACCATATTTTCCAAAATTTCTTTTATGTGGAGTCTGAGGAAACATGCAGCAGTTTTTCACTAAACCTGCAGTAAATAGCTTTAAGCATGAGCCCCACATTCAAACCAAACAGCTTCCATCACTCTGTGTGACCTCATCCTACAGGGTCAACCTCCCAGGGTCTATTAATGTTTCTTCTCACAAACACATAAGCATGGGCGCGCACACACACACAAACACACACAAACTTACCCACACTAGACAGTCACTTCACACAGCTAATTTATTTATTTTTGTCTCACAAGTTTAGACACAAGTTGCTTCCTAAAGACTGGACTGTTTGTGAGCTTGTGCTTTCTGTTATCATTCTGTTGTACTGGTGAAATTCAACATAACACGACTTTATTTATAAAAAAATTTAAAAACAACATTGTTGGCCAAAGTGCTGCACAAAAAAACTTTTACTATGTAATTACTATGTAAAATTAAAAAAAAAAACAACAAACATAAAATTAATTAAAATATGTTCATATCATATCAGCAATAAAAACAATTAAAGTCACATCTCAAATTGAGTTAAAAGGCAAAGGAAAACTCGTGTTTTAGGAGAGGATTTAAAAACGGGTTGAGTTGGCCTGCCCGGTGTGCAAACACAACTCATTCCACAGTTTGGGGCCGACAGCTGAAAGCACTTGGCCACTTCTTCATCTCCTCTTTGCCTTTGGGATGACCAACAGTAACAGATCTGCTGACCTGACAGAACAGAAGGGAACATATGACTGAAGTTGACAGATGAAGGACAAGACCATAACAGAACGTTGGTGTTATTTTTGATCAGGACATGTCTTTTAACCCCCACATTAAAAATGTTACCAGGACCACCTTCTTCCACCTGTGTAATATCACTAAAATTAGAAACATCTTGTCCAAAAATGATGCAGGAAATATGAGTGGAATAAAATGGATGGTCAGACTGAAACAGAGCACTTCACTGTCAGACTGCAGGTTTACTTGTGGTTCCTGGAGTTTCTAAAAGTAGAATGGGAGGCAGAGCTTTCAGTTATCAAGCTCCTCTCTTGTAGAACCAACTTCCAGTTTCTGTCCGTGAGGCTGACACTCTGTCTACTTTTAAGATTAGACTGAAGACTTTCCTTTTTCATAAATCCTATAGTTAGACTTAGGTTTCCTGAATTATTCCGTAGTTATTATAGTTAATTGGTTATACTGCTATAGGCTTAGACTGCTGGAGGACAAACTGACCACATTTCCTCACCCTGTTGCTGGCTTTTGTCTCTACATGCAGTGGTGGCTGGTCAATAGGGGG
>NW_013953275.1:142679-145122 GCF_001266775.1 Austrofundulus limnaeus
TAATAATACAATATTTTTATGTTGTTTATGTTTTTGTCAGATAGAAGATATTTTCTTCTTTCTGCTGCCTTTCATTTTATTACATCTTTTTTCTTCTGTTATGCTTAGAGTTTTGTTTTTTAATGAAATAAATACATTTTTTAAAACAAAACTATAATAGTTTACCTTTAGAGATGCAACACTTTGTTGTTATTAAAATGACATTAATTGTTCTCTATATATTGAATATATTAGAAAGCTCACTTGTAGCCATCTCCATATTTAATTAAATTTGTGCATTTATTGTTTTAGGTTTGTGACATCATCTTGAGACATTTACAAAACATCTGATCAGTGCTGCAGGCAGACAGGTTCCTGCAGGATCACAGACAGTTTTCTGAAGCAGCTCTGAAGACCATGGAGGCTCACCCAGTGCTGAACAGGACCAAGAAGTCTGATCTGGTCCAGGAGCTGCAGTGGTGCTGCGGCTCTGTACCAGCTGCTCTTCATGGAGAACAATCTGCAGGACACCTTCAGAGACTGTGACTCTGCTGAAGGTTCTCATCACATCTCCTCTGACCACAGCTGAATCTGAGAGGAGCTGAACACTGAAGACAATCCAGACTTTCCTCAGGTACAACATCACATCTCACTGCACTGACCATGCTCTATAAGAATCTGGTTCAAACATCCTGACTTTAACCAGAGTCATGAAGAAATTTGATTCTCAGTAACAGAAGAGCAAAATTTATGTACAAAAAAAGAAATCACTACATGACATCGTAGTGCTGTTTTATTATAAATACACTGGCATGATACAACTTCGTACATGTTTGATTGCTTTTGAAGATGAGCCTATTTTGGAGTTGTAGCCCCCCCTGGAGAAAAATCCACCAGCCGCCACTGGTTACATGTATGTTCTATCAATAACGTGTTTTCTTTGTCTCTCTTCCAGAAGAAAATACACCTGGACCAGTCCTCTGTGTCTCTTTCCTGTCCCCAAACCCACACTTACATAGCGCCCTTCTATCGAACCAGGATACTCAAAGCACTTTACAATCTGTGTCTTCATTTAACCAATACATCTCACTACAAATCTAACATGTACATATCAATCTATGGAAAATACTCAATGGTTTAAATCACATTCATACACTGATGGGACACAGTGGGGGGTCAGTGTCTTGCCCAGGGACCCTTTGACATGTGACTGAATAGCGGAGAATCAAACCTCCAACTCTCTGAACTAGAGGACAACTCCCTTAACCACTCAGCCACAGCCGCAATTTAGAAACATAAAATAAAATTGATCTGGAAATGAACTGGAAGCCAACATAGTGATGGTAAAACTGGAGTGATGTTCTTATGTTTCTGGTACCTATTAAAAGGCAAGCAACAGCCTTTTGAACCAGCTGGTTGAGCAGTTTATGACTGGCCCAGCCCACCATGAAGTACAATGCATTAATCTAATAAAGTTTATTTAAAAGCATGTGAAAATGGTGAAATAAATGGTCTGATTTTGGCCTGTTGTCTTAGGTGTTATTCAAAAACTTGTTTTTGTATGTTTTGTCACTCATCTTCAACACTTTCTGCCAGGCAAACATTACCTACAGTGGGCATGAGCTCCTGAATGCAGGAGTGTTGTGTAGAAAAAGTGTTACAGTGGAGTTATTATACTCAGAACATTCCGGGAGATATAGCAAAGAGGCCAGGAGCACCGTGGATTATATCCTCGCGGGGAGGAGGCAACGATGGAGGGAGCGTAAACTGCCGAGCGGCTGGGTGGGACGCTCACGAGGCTGCGTGAACAACCAATTAAACCACTGCTTCACAGATATTTTCTCACTATCACAAGATCACTTGCTTACAAGATGGAAAAACTGCAACTTCAGATGGCAACAAAGATCATTGGGCCTTGTGGTTTCTTGTCCGGTTCTCCGGGGGCCCTCTGATGTGGACCTTCGTCTCGTCACCGTGACTTGGTGGCTGAATCCGGCTGATTCGATGGAAACCCAGCGAACGTCCTGCTGTTGACTTGTTGACGGTTAAAAAACTCTTAGACTGATAAAGAAATGAAAAAAGGCGATCTCTTCAGCTTGTACACATGTTTATTCACGAGAGACATCTGAAATAGGTCTTATCAGCGTGATGTTACGGAGAAACTAAACAAAGAGCTCGTGTCCGCCCCCAATGCGCGTACCGGTCGGGCACGCTCACGGTCTGACGCTCGTCCACATCTCTTAAAGGGGTAGTACCTAAATATACCACACTCTCACACTGAAGAAGTCTCTTGGAGGAGACATGAAATGTTTCATTAGAGAAGAACCCGTCCAGAAGACATATACAATTTTTTTCTTCCTGCTTGAAGTCTTATCAGATGAAGCTTATTATGTACAGTGGGGAGAACAAGTATTTGATACACTGTTGATTTTTCAGGTTTTCCCACTTGCAAAGCTTGTAGATG
>NW_013953276.1:0-2130 GCF_001266775.1 Austrofundulus limnaeus
GAGCAGTCCAGCAGAAACACGGACACGAATTTGGACACAATGTCAACCATCCTGGACAATTGTGCCTCTTTATAGCTGCCACAATCTCATCAAACGCTTCTTTCATAACTTGGTCATCGCTGAAAGACCTTTTTTGTGTTGAGGCAGGATGGGCTACATTAGCCTTACCTCTGGTGTGAAAATCGATGCTGTGCGGTTTTAGGAGGAAATCCGCGTTTGTGCCTGGTTTTGAAATGTCGTTCCACGTTATCCTTTTTGGACAAGGCAGCACTCGAATTACATATGAGTCCTCTTTCCTCTCCTGGTGAAAATAATTTTTTGTTTGCTTTTTAGCTCTTGTTTCGTTCATTATTTTCCTCAAGATCATGTTTTAAACACGTGACACTAAAGTCTCGCAAGATCATGTTCGGAGCGCTGATTCACAGCAACCAAAACTCGCGAGACTACCCTCCTCTGAGCTTCATTCTAACTCCGGCAGAAGTGGTGGAGGTGGGAGACGGGAGGAGTTTACATTCCTGAACGCGCTCCCTCCGCTCTCCTCCTCCCACCTCCASCGCTTCTACTGGAGTTAGAATGAAGCTCAGCGAGCTCCCGACCGGAGCGCAACCTTGCTCCAACATGCACTTTACGAGCAACTGGGAATCAGCTGGGGGGTGACCAGTCACCCGCGAGCGACTGGTTGGGCACCCCTGATCTAGAAGAAACAAACTGTGTTGCATCATTTTACAACCCTAATCAGGATTAGATCTGATTATATTTCCATTCTCACATCTCACTTACATTGTCAGGTGGTGAAAACTGCATAAAGTCTGTCAGTTATCTCAGCTCAGCTCTTAACCACACCAGGTACATGTTTTACTGTGTGACTGACCCTGAAATGTGCACTCTTAACTCCTTAAATGCTTAGCTATGTGCTACTTGTGCTACATTAGGAGTACTGTGGGAGTATCTGATGATTTATTCCTCGTGTCTTTCACACAAGTAAAACCTCAGTAAGAAAAAAGAGGTCCAAAATGACGTCATCACTGATCTACAGCCTTGTGTCTTGTGGAAGTATAAACCAGTCTTTAAATGCCTTGTGTGACATCTGAATGGACCGTTGGGGCCAGGGTTGAATCCAGCCCTCCCAGTAGGAGTGAGGTAGTAACGGAGCCGAAACAGCCTAGATGTGAACAGATGAGCTTAGAGTTAAACAACAAGATGAATTTATTACAGAGGGATGATCGATGAGGGGGCAAGAAAACACGTTAACCACAGAATCTCACTAACCTGAGTTAATTCATCCTGTTTTGAAAACACGAGGGAGACGTTTGTCACACATTTAATGTGATCTTCATGTTGTTTTGTGTTCTTCCTTCTACAACAAATCCAGTGTCCTCCTGTTGACACCATGCTCCTTTTCTTTTCCTCAGAGGCTCATGGACGACACAGAACAGCACCTGACTCGAATGGAGCAGGACATGAAGGACAGAGTCCAGCACTTCATCGCCACGCTGCGAGCGTTAACTCGCACTCAGTGTGACACCAACGTGTCTGCGATCCAGAAGAACATCTCCAGGATCGGTCAGGACCAGGCCCGTCTGCAGGAAGTCCGCTGCGGCATCGAAGGCCTCCTGCATGAGAGCGACCCGTTCCGCTTCATCGAGGTGAGCTTCAGACGTGTGGATCTATCAGATCTCTTTTTTTTTTTTAAATCCATGTCTCTTAAAATAATATTTATTTATTACCTGAAAAATGTCTACTCATAAAATGTCAACTTTTTTAATGGCAACGTTTCTCAAATTTTATGAATATTGAACAAAGTTTCAATAAAATACATCTAAATAGTTTCAGTTTAACAGGATATACAGTCATTCAGTGAAGTGCTAAAAAATTCCAGTCTTTTGTGAAAATACTTCCTCACATATTTTATTGACAAGTAATGGTCGATTTTGTAAAACTGAAAAATCCACTGAAATGGGCGAGACAGAAATAGGGCTGCACCGATTAGTTGAAATAATCGATGACGTCGATTATGTAAATTTGTCGACGCAGATTTTTTATTATGGATTCGCTGTATTACATAACCACCACGTGAATGTTCATGCAATTCCATTTCAGTACCTAAAAGCATCATTGTGACCGAATTGT
>NW_013953276.1:2146-23538 GCF_001266775.1 Austrofundulus limnaeus
AACGACTTCAAACAGGTGCCATTAATACAGGTAATGAGTGGGGGAAAGAGGAGCCTCTTAAAAAAGAAGTTACAGGTCTGTGACAGCCAGAAATCTTGCTTRTTTGTAGGTGACCAAGTACTTATTTTCCACCATTATTTGCAAAAAAATTCTTTAAAAGTCAGACAAAATGATTTTCTCAAAATTTTTTTCACATTTTGTCTCTCATAGTTGAGGTCTACCTATGATGTCAATTACAGGCCTCTCTCATCTTTTTAAGTGGGTGAACTTGCACAATTGGTGACTGACTAAATACTTATTTTCCCCACTGTAGTTTCTCATAATGTTGTATAAAAACAGCTTTTGTAAAGTCCTAAGAAGCGTGAGAAGCACAGAATTTGCTTTTAGGTCTAAAAAACTGGAGGGAAAATGAACAGAATATGGAAAAGCATTTTGATTTTCCAACGTGTTTCGTTTTCTAAAGTTAATTTAATTAGTTTTTCTAAAGAAGTCTGAAATGTAATTCACTTCATCTTTTTGGTACAATCTGTACTAGAGGGTTTGGCATAATTGTATCGTGTGCAATTAATTGCCAGAAAAACATTAATCGATTATTTTTTGGCACTTGTTGATTAATATGATTAATGCCACCAGGCAGACTGACTGGAGATTTCTCCAGTCAGTCCGCTCGCTGCTCCTCTCCACTTCAAATATGACGAACATTAAAAAAAGGTTCTGTAATTTATTTATCTATCAACATAATTTAGAATTTGATGTATAACCTGAAGTCTGTAATTTTTACACAATTTGGAAAAGATTTTTATGAAGAGCAAATCTTTCCCACTAAATAGGTCATGTGACCAGGACATAAGGGTGTCCTGGGACTCCAGGGGATTAATCGTCAAATTAATCGTTATCGGCTAAATACCACAATTAATCGTGATTAATTTTTGTGCCAATATTGCCCAACCCTACTGTACTATACATTTAAAAACATTATTTTTTAATTGATGTCATCAAAAACAGACACATAAATCTGAGTCTGGAGCTCTAAAATATGATTTTATTTTTAGAAGTCAGATAAACATGACTTTGATGCATCAGAACAAACTGTAGTTTGTGTTATACCATGGAGATGATTAATTGTGTGAATTATTGACTAAATTTGTTTTTATGTTTAAATATGTTTGCTTTTATTTGTTTTCAGACATATAAGACAACTGGAAAACAGTAAGTAACATTTTTTATATGATTATTTCATGATTCATTATTTAGTCTGTTGTAAATAAAGCTTTGGGTTAGTGTTAGCTGGATCTTATTTATTTAATTATTAAATCAGGTGGAAGTTGGGGGTAGTGTTTGAATCACAAATGCAAAACAATTTATTTCTCAGTTTACCTTGATTTGTTTTAACTATTTCCCCTTTTTTTGTTTTATTCATGTCACTATCACTTATAATCAACAATAAAGAATCTCTTACAGATCTTTTTAAATCTGACMTGTAAAGGAAAAACAGACTAATTTGCAGGAATCTTTTTAACTTCGACCCATGATTTTATTTATTTTAATGATTTTAAAGATGTTTCACTTTTTCCTTCCACAACAAATATGCAAATGTTTTGCAGTAAATGTGGTCATTTTGTTTTTTTTAATAGTGGTTTGATTTTCTTGGAAGGTGCCGCCGGCAGCTGAAGAAGGACATGTTCTACCCGGAGTACGTGGAAGTGGAGACGGAGATTCTTGGAATAAAGATGGAGGAGGAGATGGAGAAATTCCTGGATGAATTTCCCTGTCAGATTGTTACCACCATCAATTTAATGTGTAAGAGTTGGTTTAAAAACACCTTCAGTGAAAAAGGATGGCATTTTCTTTTTCTTTAATGAGTCCTTTAAAGGGATAGTTTGGCCAATCTGAGGTGATGTTGTGTCACAACAACACATTTTACTTAAAAAAAATAAACAACAAAATTTGCTGGACGATAAATTGTCTCAGAAATTGTTATAAATGATAATCTTGTTTGGAGAACTTTTTAAACGAATTTAAAGATCTGATCCTCTAGCTTTAACCATTAGAAGGTAAAAACTTAATTCTGTTCAAATAAAAAATTTTAAAATTTTATTTCAATTTTACTTCCCATCAGGTCAACTGTCAGATCCTGAGGAAGAGGAGGAGCATGAAGATAACGAGGAAGCAGCTCCCGAGGACGACAGTGATGATGAAGACGACGACCTCGACGACAGCAGCGAGGAGGAAATGAGGAGTGAAGGCGAGGAGGAGGAAGAGGAGGAGGAGGAGGAGGAGGAGGAGGAGGGGCTAGGTGATCAAAGTGAGCTGGCTGAAGACCATTTTAGCTCATGGGAGGAGGAGGAGGAGGAGGAGGAGGAAGGAGAGGAAGAGGAAGAACTGGAGGAAGATGACGAGGATGACTATGAAGTGAGAGGTGTTTGACGGATGCAGTTATTTGTATCTGAGTTTTACACTTGCTGACACAGCAGATGTTTCACCATCAGAAGATTGAACCTCTGGATTAAACTGAACTTTAATCTAACTGCACTGAATCTCATGCTAACCCAGTGATGCTTCAGCTGAACACTGGTTTAAGTGCTTTTATAGGAAATATTTGCAGTTCATACCTGCTACGTCCACAAAACCTKAATGTATGAAAACAGAATTTGGCCAAAAAGGGTTCAAGCTAAATGACACTCTGCATGCAGCAATGCTTCATTTTCTACCACTTTAATATTTTTTTACCAGTTTGTCAAATTTCAACAGCTTTGTGGATATTCATAGCTCAGTGACAGCCAACTTGAAAGAAARTATAAATGTTTCTCCACACAGAGTTGATTCTGATGGTTTCTGTCAACATGTTTGACCTCAGAGGAGACGGCGCTAACACGACCCCAGGAGCAGGAAACTTGAATTAGTGTTATGTAATGTTGCTTCATGCTTTAGTTAAATATTGCAAGCCAAAGAAGAAAAATAAATAAATAAATAAATAAAAAAAGCTGATGCATCGTGATACGATTTTACAATCTGCTTTTCATAGATGCGCTTTCTGAGCCTGAATGCTTTGAATGATTTAAAAGAGATTATTACTGAAGTATCTGTTTTAGGTGATGTGAAATCCTGCACTTTACTTTGAAAATATTTTGAATGTGAAAAATGTCATTTTTATTTTGATACGAGTGACCAATAAAAAAATAAAAGTTGCATAATAAAAATCCTGTCGAAYGTTTTCAATAAAATTTCCTCTTATGACGCTTTTGGGATAAAAAGGATTAAAAAGAGTCAATGTTTTGTTTTATAAGAGGAAAAATCAAATAGTGCCATTGTTGTCAAAGTGTGGCACTAAATAAAAACTGTTAATGTGTGAAAACAAGCTTTAAAAATGGTAGTACAACTAGTCTGTACACTCAGCATGTTTTTATTATGTTATTTGTTTAAAGTTTAATAATTACAAAGTTAAGTTACAAATATGACCTTTGTCATATTTGTAACTGGAGCATTTAAAAATAAAGCCAAAATATATAGAAATTTAAAAATAAAACTTGAAAACTAAACAAATTTAATAAAATGTCTGCAAACATTTTCATCAAAACTAAATAAGCACAGATGTTTGTTTTAAATGTGAATTCAAGCAATTTTACGTTTTTATGTTCCCTGAAAGGCGGAACTATTGTTCTTGTCTGTGTATTCGACGGACATGACAGACGCTCTAACTTCCGGTGTGTATTTCCGGTTTTAGCTGCCGATTGAACGGCGTGTGTTTAGATGTATATTTAAACATTCTACGTGGTTTAATAGAAGGAATGAGTTATTTTTAGACTCGGTTTGCTCTGAACACCATAAGACAGAAGATGAACTCCGTGTTCCGTAAGGTAAAGTTTTTATTTTTTACTTTTCTCTGAAAATGTGTATTTAGAGGTCATTGTAAACAAAATCAGGCAGACAATACAGCTGTCCCAATGGCAGTAGTGGGCAAAAGGTTTAAAAAAAAAGAAGGGGGAGACAGAAAAGTGTGTATGCTTTCTGTTTTTTTTTAAATACTATTAAACATTATGAATATTCTCGCCGCTTTGTAGTAGTTTCCGGGTGAACTGATCAGTGCTTCAGTACACTACATTATAAGTTTTACAATAAGTAAAAAATGAAACCTGGGGTTTTATTTTCTTATGTTTGCAGATTTTAGTCACACAAAAGCCTTTTGTGCTGACTCATGCCCTAACATTATGCAGGTACGTTTTTGAATTTTCTTATGCACAACTGATTCATTTCCATGTTTGAAGCTGGAACACTTTTAATTGTATTTATATCCGCGGAGATTGAGTGGAATGAAGCTGTAATGGATCGTGATAGGATGATTAATGTGTTTCACTGCACTGAGGCTTGACTGAGAACCTGATTTTTAAAGTCTTGTAACCTTTAAAACATTATTTTTCATTCATCTTTGTCCTGTAATCTTTTCAGAGCCACACCGTCCATCCAGCACCCTGCGTGGTGTAAGTAGTCAACCTTTAATGAAACTCTTAACCCTGGAAGCGACATTATATAGTATTTGTGTTGTGAGTCAGAGATTTTAATGGATGTTTGGTCCCTTCAGGCACAGCCTCTGTAAACGAGAGGCAGTTCAGAAGCATGCCGACACATGGGATCGGGAGGTGGAGGCATCTCGTACGAAAAGTTGCTGTAAGTTTCAAAAAAGTGTTTTTGTTGCATCCTTGCTAGTTTAGCACCAGATTTAACTGAACGATCAGGTCAGGTTTTGACAGTTTGTCAGATTTTAACGACTTAAACTCCTCGTTGGATTCGTCGGCGTGAAGGTTGTACTCTGTTGATTTTGTTTCAGCCCAAGAAAAAGAAGGACAGAATTAAGATGATACCCATCGTTCCCGCCACGGACACGGCGTACGGGACCCTGAACCTGACGGTGTCGGGTTACGACATGACGGTGGTGGAGCATTACGCCCAGTACATCCACAACCTCTGCATCCGGCTCGACATCAGGGTGACAGAAAGGTGAGGAGGGCGTTTTAARTTCAACCTGCTGCAGTTTGATACGTCAGTTCAACCCTAAGCTTTACCTGCTACAAGGCAGGAGACATCAAGACCAAGGATCTCCCCGTACAGATCAGAGTCAAAGAAATGAAGTACAGATCAGGTTGTTATATAAAAAAAAAATCCCATGGAGCTCTGTTAAATCTGTTTCGGTGAACCTCTGCAAAGTCATCCACATATTTTTTCTTAGAGTCTGTCACCAGAATACATTTTGCTGGACGGTGAATTGTCTCAGAAATCACTGCAATAAATGATAACATCATTTGTGGACCATTTTAAACTAATAGAATGATTCAGCTCTCAGTGGATCTAATGAAAATTGGATTTTATTTTTTGCTGGCATTTCATATTATCTGCAGAATTGAATCTTCTGCAGTAAAACAAGTCGTCACGTATGACCTGATGAATCTATGAAAAAAAAAAACTCATCTAATAATTTCTACTCCTTTTCTCTTTTCAGTCTTTTATTTTTGTTTGTTTTTGAGAAAATGTTTGTCAATCGGGTGAAAAGAAGTTCTTTCAGAAAGGAGACTTGATAAAAAGTCGTATCCACCCATCATTTTGCTCCGTCCCTAATATTTATCTTCCTCCTCGTCACTTGCAGCTACGGYTTGCCCACAAAGACCACCGAGGTGGTCCTGATGCAAGAAAAAAGCACCAAAACCTTCATCGACTCCATCCTGAAGACTCACCAACGAGTGATTCAGGTAAAAACTCTGCTTCAWTTCTCCTTCTTACTGTCAGTTTTATGAAGTTCCCGCCAAAGAGAGTCCAGCTTTAAATCTTATTTGTGTTTGTAGTTGAGGAGTCTGAACACCACACTGTGTGCTGTTTTCATGGAGGTTCTGTTAAAGAACCAACCAGAAGGAGTTCAGCTCTCGGTGAAGGAGGTGAGTCAGCAAGAAATGTTTTTACGATCTACAATCCCTTTAATATAAAATATTTATGTCTCCATCACAAAATAAGTGCATTTTAACAATGTTAACTGTTGCTTCAGCTCAACCACTCTCATGTTGTCTTAAGTTTTATAACAACGTGAGTCAAATGAAAATGATTGTTTTTGTTTCTGTTTTTCTCTCAGCACACTGAGGACGATTTCGAGGCTCGCTTCAAAGTACGATCAGAACTGGAGGAACTCCTCGAAAAGATGAAAAAATAATTCTTTGAAACTGCAAAATGTTTTCTAAYGGTGAGGAGAAATGAACCAAACAGACGTCTGGTCTTCTTTGTTGTTCTGCAGTAAAATGCAAAACAGAATCTGATAAACAAACGACACTGTTGTTTCTGTGACTGTTTAAAAATAAAACTACAGAATAAGAACCCATCTTATGTTCATTTAGATGTTGCAAACATGATGTTGCAGAGTGTATTTAATGGTATTAACGCATTTAATCTGAAATCAAACATTTTGTGTTGTAAACAGTTTTTTATAATAAATGTGACAGAAGCTTCTGAATTCTCAGTAAATTTAAAGTTGGAAGAATATTCACTTTTACAGTTTTGTCGACTCGTTCATTTGTGAAGGAAAAATGTTTGTTTTTGAAAATGCTTCACTTAGAGATGCTGTAGATGTTTATTAATATCATTATTAGAAACTCAACCCATTTTTAAAGGAAGGTTTTTGGTCTTGATACTTATATGAAAACAAAAAGTGGATTTTTACTTCTTGATGAAAACTGCACTTTTTGTTTCTACATCACCTCTGAACTCGCTCTGTGTCCAGGCTCCTTACAGAACTTTTCTCACAGGAAATGCACTAAGTATGTTGTGTTGTTGGTCAGGACTTCGCGGCCATATTTCTGGGGTCCACTGCACCGCTCTGAGTTTTAAATATGAGAAAACAACCTCGTGGGAAGATGTTAGATCACTCCACTTTACATCGTTCCCTTGGAACAAATCCTTAAATCAAGCCAAGCTTTGACTTTCTGCTTTTTAAAATGCAAATCTGAACCTTTTCCTTTGTTTAAAAAAACGTTTTACATCCAGTTATGTCTTTTGGCTTTTCAAATTAATTTTTTTTAAGAATAAAATCATATTTTTGCAAAAAATAATGTCGAGAACAAGAATAATGTCTTGGAAATAAACAATAAGACAATCGTTTCAACCTCCTAATAATACTAATGATAATAACATAATGCTCATTTGATGCTGATGTGTTAAAAGATTAAATATTTATTTGTAAAATCAGTAGCAAAGTATAACTTCATAAAATGCTCAACACATCTCATTTTAACGTGGTGAGATTGTTTTTTGTGTAGGAATACTCATAGTGCTATGACTTGTTATATTAGGATTTTTTTCTGTTATTATTTCAACGTTAATCTCATATGACCTAGTTCTAGTAATATGACTTTATTCTCGTAATATTCATGACTTTTCTCCTAATGACTTTTTCATGCAAAACTTTATTCTCTTACCACTTTGTTCTCATAATATGACTATTTTCGTACATTATTCTCACAATCTGTTTTTTTCCTGTACGMCTTTATTTTTGTAATATGACATTTTTCTTGTATGACTTTTCTGACTTTCTCATAATATGACTTTACTCATGTGTACGGAAGCTGAGAGTGTCGGTTTTCCRCATATAATTATTTTCCGTGCTTTTCTAGTGATGACATATGTCGAGGAGCGTTTTCTCGAGATGAGTTAACATCTGGATGGTTTTCCTCTTGTGCATCATTCAGTAACCATGCGAATGGCCTGGTCAGCGATTAAGTTTATTATTTATTTACGTACTGTTATTAAACCAGGCAAATCCCAATGAGATTGCAGATCTCTTTTGCAAAGGTGGCCTGGGCCTGAAGGAAACCTATTAATTGTTCATARTTATGTCATTTTTGTATCATAACACAGACTCAAATTGCAGTTTGTCTTATACAGATAACTTTCATATCAGCCCTCGTCATTTAATGAGATGGCTGGCCTGACTGCAGATCAGCAGGCGTTCACACAGAGATCCTGCTGATATAATAAACYATCTGTAATCAGCTGAGGGGATTGGGCCGTCTCCATGATTATTGTATGATCCACAGTTAATCACAACGGTATCTCGAGAAAACCGTCGGAAAAAAAAAATGCAGAAAACGTCTGCTCTCGGCTTCCGTATATACGACTTTATTCTTTGAAGACCCTTTTCCCCCATTATGACTTTATTCATGTAATTAAAAAAATACAGTATTTCTGTCTTGGCCCAAATACTCCATTGATAGTACGTTCACAATTCTCAGCTGTTAAAAAAGAACCTCACATGAAACACATATTTGGTTAGCAAATATATTTTAATATATAATATTTATTTTTTTAGCACAATGACAAAATGGCATAATTTCAGTTCAGTCTCTTAAATCATGACAAAAAGCCACATCTTTACTTTTCCTCTCACTCTTACAATCCATTGCGGTCATGGCAGAAATCCTCCTGAGGTCAGCCCTGCTCCCTCCAGAGGGAAACATTAGGAGACGTTTCTAACAGCACTGAGCCTGGATGGCATCCAACAGGGTTATGATGTAAAATACTAAAGTTTAAACACTCCTCAGTCCTTTTGTTAAAGCAATGTCACGGTTTTCATATACATCTGTCTTAATCTCACCAGGACAGAACTGGGTCACTTTAACGTGATGGACTGGACGCACTGGAACAAATACACCTGCCRCACGCTACAAACTTTACAAAATAACAAAAATGAGAGAAAACCGATGACTGAACTGAAAACAGAGCAGCTGTGTTTTTACTCACAGGAAATCAGATGTTATTGAGAAGTTTGAAAAAAATTTATCCGCGTGCAAAATGCCTCAAACCTACAAATTCCTTTGTTTCGACTCAAAAAACATAAAATAAAAATGGCTTCACACTTCCAAATCACACCGGAGGAATGTTTTTAGTCTTCAAACCTCTGCCCACCATTTAGTTGAGTTCTTCAATGAAAGCTTTACAATTTATCACTTCAGTCTCTTTATGATAACAAAACAGATATGCACACACCTAAAATAAATCAAATCTATGCACAAACATTTATCCAAAATCAAGATTGTTCACCACAAACGTCATGATTCTGTTAACCGAGACACGGTTTCAACTGTCCTCAATCACCCTAGTTGGTATTGTAACTGATGGAAAAGCAGGTTTTTGAGGATAAAATGTGAACTTTTATTCATAACAAAAAGAAATGGAATGATACGCAGCTCTAAAGATACAGTAAACAATAAAAAAATGAAGAAAAGCCTGAAACAAAGACAAATGCTAAGGTTTTACTGTACGTCATAGTTCAGAAAACAGATAAAATAATTATCAAGTCACGGAGTTCACCACAGTTCAGCGTTCTTGTGCAATGACTGCCACATTCAAAATATTCTGTATTAATACGCCCACTCCATGCCACCTGTTGCCTTCATTGCATTATTTTTATTTTCTACTCGTCCTCACCACTTCCACTACTCTCTCAGCACTCGTATCCACCTCTCAGCATCAGCTCGCCCATAAAGTTTGACCGTTCTCCAACACTTAACTTCAAACAAAACAGCCGTTAGAAGCTTTATGCAGCCCACTGTACGGGAAATTAGCTGAATTAAATAATGAAAACTAATATTCTGTGAAATAATTTCTTCAATTAGTAAAAAGACAACCTACTAGGTATAAGTAACGTTATGTTGCATTTTAATACTGAAGTGTTTTAGATATTAAGCAGTTTTCCAACATTGCTTAGTTAAAAAGAGGTTTTAGCTTGTTAGCTAGCAGGATTAGCTTAGTTGACCTTTTCTGCACTGTATTTTGTCAGAGCATACAATTTTCTTGTAATTTGTAATAAAATAAAAATATATAATAATAATAATAATAATAATAATAATCTACTATGGGACTGCAGTCTTGTGACCCTGCAGGTTCGAGCCCAGGAAGGGCATGGAGTGCACAACAATTACCAAATTTATTGTGTGAGGTTGCTCACCCACAAAGGGGAGCAAAAAAAAAAAAAAAAAAAACAGAAAAAAAGTCCAAATTACTTTAAACTCTTAAAAAAATAATAATAATAAATATCGGTGCTGCCCCATTGTCCACATTAACATTATATCAAAATGCRAGGAAAACAATGTAACATTTTATATGCACGCACTATTAACACTTTCAGCACACAGTTCAACAGTAAAAAGATCAGCTAAAGTAAAAGACGTAAATACCCCCCCCCCCCCAAAAAAAAACTTTAAAATTAAATTATTTTTTTTAAATGTTAGATTTTTCCACCCAAAATACTTGACAATGGGGTCAAGATAAGTAAAATATTTCATTTTTAAAATAACTTTAGTAATGTAAACGGGGCCTCTGCTTTAAAACCACTGTACTTATCAGCTCAATATGTTTTATCTTGGGGATTTCAAAAGATTAAATTTGCATGATTAATTTCCACATTCTTAGATTTCTCTCCATTAAACTCCCCTCACGGTACAATGTGCAAGTGACAGCATGCCTCATACAAACAAAATGAAAAAACTTGTGACTGCTTTCATCTTTTGTCATGATTTGGAAACTCTCTGAAAAAAAACAAAACAAAATTTGCTTCACAAGCAGTGACAACGACACATCAGATCAAATACAGCACAGTTAAACGGAATATGTTACGTATCGGTAAATACAAGTAAATGAAGATCACTTTTTTTTGTTGCTCCCAAATAAACGTCACCCAAAGCTGGAACAGCAAAATATAAAGAAAGAAAATAACGAGTAAGAAAAAATGTCGATAACACAACATCCCCTTGACTTGTTTCCAATTAATAAAACAAAATCAGGAAATGTAAAAACAACAATATATATAGGCATTAAATAAATTAATCAATCTAAAAACAAATACCATAACATAGATGCAACATACATATTTACAACCAAGTCAAATAAAAAAAGCAAACAAAAGGTTCATTTTTAGGGGAAAATATTTCAATTTTAGTTGACTGTTAGCATTAATGCTAAACACCTCTCTGCCTCTTGATTATCTACTTTATCTATTCTCACATTTTGGTTCTAATTCTGTATTTACCATAAACACATTAGGCTTTTAGTTTTGCAGCATTTACTGAGCTGATATGTACTTTGAACCCAGAAATAAAAATCTGACATCATTTGTGACTGATATGTTGATATATTATGTGCCAATGGCTACAGCGAAAATAAAAGCTAAGCTATGTTAAAATGTTAGAGGGGCTCAACGGATCTGACTTTAAATAGGAAAGTTTCAGCATGACAACACTTTGATGCAAACACTAATTAAGCTTTTTAAAATGCCTAAACTTTTATCAGAATAACATCAGTCAGCTGGAGCTTAACAGGCTAGTTTTAAATAAAAAAAAGTACAACTGAACGCTTTGCCTACTCAAATGCAGATATGGAGAGAGTTTCACAAGCTGGTATTCAAAACTATTTAAAAAATAGTAAACAAAGATCTTCAACCTCTGCTAAGATGTTGCACAATGGTGGAAACTCAAGATCTGCTAAGAAAAACTTATTTGGTTTGTAAAATAAGTCCAGCGTTTAGACTGCAGCATGCATTTTAACACTGGGGGCCAAAAATAAATAAAATTTTGTCTCTAACTCCCTTCCGTAGATCGACACAGTGCACACTATTTTTTTCATCTTCTGGGAAACCAAAGAAAGTACAAGTTTTGTTTTTCTCTCTTTGTAAGAACAGTAAGACGTTACACAAAATAAATAAAAGTAAATGAGTTTAATTTGAGCCTTAATTTGAACATTATAGCTTGTTAAGTTGTGCTTATTTGAGATCAACACAAAGTACTTTTATAAACGTTATTTTATTTAAATTTCAATCTGAAGTCAGATCTTGGATTTCGGAATAATGCCACATCCAGCTTAGTTTAACTTTTGTAAACCAGACAATCTAGGGGATTTTTTTTCACTGACCACCACTACTACTACTATTAGAAACACAAGCTAATAATATATTCATCTGCACTCAAGCAACATGGTTACTAATAAGGTGGTCAGAAATAATGCCTGTAATTGATTAAAAAAACAAACAAAATCTGACAAGACTAAGTAATCATTACCACAGCTGACCATTTTTACGAGCTGGGAAGCCATATAGAATTTTGAGGTCAAGTCATAATTCTGACTTCAGTTGTTTTTCCCAATTTGAAACAGAGCACAAATGGAAAACACTAATTATCACGATTGATCAATGACTTTTCCGTCAATTTAATCAGTATCTGTTGATGTTTTGATGGTGGACCCAACAAATGGACCCCTCTGGATAGCATAAACCTAAAGATGAGCATACTTTGTATAACAGTGTAGAAGCATTTAAGGGTGGAGTATTCTTTTTTTTTTTTTTACAAAAAAGTTTTATGACCTTCGTAAACCAGATGTTTGCTGCAGAGAAAGGTTCACTGTTTGCACGTCACCACACAACTCATGTTCTGTTCTTTTGTTACCAGAGTTGTCCTAAAACATTTTCTTCTCAGTTTTAAGAACTCGTTTTTCGTGTTTTTCTTTTTTTTTTTTTTTTACAAGGGGTTCACAAATCACTTCTCAAATGTCACCTCATTGAACAAAAACAGGTCGAGTCTTCTCAAACAGGACGTTTGAGCTCTTATTACAACTAAAGKAGCTCTGTTTTGTAGGACAGTGGTTCGTGCAGTTTTTTTTTTCCATTAAGACAGAAATGCATAGGATACAAATCAGTACAGTAACACTATAGTACGTGAAGCTATTAAGAAAAACAAAACAGATCATAAAAACCACAATCTAAATTAAAAGTCTTGGTCATTGGCACTGGGGTTGGAGCGGAACATGAAGAAAAACAGGCAGAAAAACATCAGGGTTTGGTTAAATAACTAGTCATACGCTGATAGATTTTGATTTGGCTGCTTTTTTTTTCCGTAACTTGCAGCTTTAAAGACAACTAAAACAGGTGCGGGAACAAACCCTAAGACATTCTGTTCACAACAACACTGAAGTTCCTTAGCAAATTTCCAAAGAGAAAAAGTAGCATTGCTCTCGTGAAAAGGTTCGAGCTGCTGTGATTRACTGGACGCGTGCGCCGGCGCCCGTCTGCCGCTTCGCGCGACTATCGCTCACAGTTGTGAAAAAATTTTGGGGTAAACACAAACTCTGCTAAGGCTTCGTTGCGGGGAGTAAAGATACACAGTGTTCAAAAGAGCGGTTATTAAAGTTTAGTTTCAACAGTCTGATAGCTTCTTTTTTGTTGTTTTTCTTTAATGTGTTGATACACAACGGGAATGGCATAGTCCRGTAATGAGCCGCTGAGTGCATTAGAGATCCTCGTCACAATTATGTACAGTTTGTAAAAGAACACGAATAATTAAAACATACATTTTGATTTTTATCTCCCCTCTCTAAAGGGTCGTCTTTAAATCCACTGGTCAGTTTTTTATTGTTCAATAAATCAGTAACAGGAGTAAAAAAAAACAAAATGTAAATATTTGAAATTTACTCGTAGTTTAATTTAACTTCGCTCACAAAGTAACACTAGATTTAAATTTGGTAACTAAAATACTTTAGACGGTAAAACTGCACGTACGGTATAAATTTACTGCTTGAGCTAAAGTTAGCTGAACAGAGCATAAACTGTACTTATACTATTTTTTCTTGTTGTATATTTATATACAGCTTTAACCAGCTCCTCTAAAGGACATTCACTTTGGTTCCCATAATAAAGGAAACCTGTAGACAGGAATMTTTCAAAGCAAAGAAATAAATGCTATAGTTTCCCAAACTCTAAATAACCCTTACAATGACGATAAGCTAAAGGCAAATATTGGCTTTATACTATGAAAATCATTGTTATATATATCTCTCTAAAGTATTAGACCATTTCTTTGCTCATGAAACATCCYATTTATTCGCATCACAGTAAAGGGAATGCTTATAGAGCTGCTAAAGATACAAGACTGTCGCGTTGTTGAAATTTGATAAAGTTTAGTTTTGAATGTAGCAGCCTCAAACTCACGTGCAACTTGTTCGACTTAATGTTATAATGATTTTTTTTTTAGGAAACCACAGTTAGGCTGCGAGGAACATTTAAATGAGAAAGTTGATGCCACTCTGCTGCTACGGCTCACGGGAGCTAATTTAGCTTAGCTTCGTTTAGCTTAGCTTAGCGTAAAGACAAAAAGCAGCTCCAGACTTGCACCGACGCTAATTCTCCACTGACCTGCGGACACGAGTTCAGCATCAAAACYGCTTCTTTCGTTTCACAAACACGCCGAGACGTTTAAGCAACTACAGAAACACAAAAACGAGCACCTTCACAAAAATGAGCCAACCGGTGACGTGTAAGATTTAAATTAATTTTACTCTAAGTTTCAGAATTGTTCTTCATCCACTTCAGATATTTACACATTTTAGTTTACGCCAAGATGGTAATAAATAATTTTCTGATCATTATATTTGATGTTTTGGCTATTTAGTGTATTTTAGGTGAATCTAAAACCAGAAACCTTTAAACACTAATGAACTATATTGAAGCATCACTGCTCATGTGTGTAACATGTTAGCAGTTTTTTAGTAGCAATATTTAGGCTTCTTTTTGTAGTTTCCTGAAAACCTTTACAATTTCATTTTGTTTCGCTCAGAGGCAGGATTTTGTCATTTCTGCTTCCTCGCAGTTGGATGTCTTCTAAAGTCCTAACAACCAAGAGTGACACGCACACACAGAACATCACGCATTTCACTCATTCGGACCCGACTCAGCATCTGAGTCAGGATGAACTCAACCGCGTTCCTCGCACACATACTTTGTTGGTCCGTCTTCAAATATTTTCTTGCAGAGTCTATTTTTTTGTRTGTGTTTGCTTCAGCTCGCCATCCCGAAATCATCAGGGCAGGAGGCTGCGTTGCTACGATCTGATTGGTTGCTTTGTAGGTGGCAGCCTGCGTGGGTCCGTGTTGCAGCGTCAGGGGTTCGTGGTGGGGTGGGTGCGCAGGTGGATGCGTATCGGTGTGTGTTGAATGGATGTGGGCGGGACTTGGGTGAAGGAGAAATGGTTGGCTGGTTGATGTAAGGGCCAGGAGTGGAGAAACTAAGGTGCAGAGAGCATGCCGGCAAATCCTGCGCTCACACCTTTTTAGGGGGAGGAGCCAACTTGATGATTTCGTCTTCAGAGGGCTGGCGGATGATGTCTTATTTTTCCCAGAAGTAAGAAGAGAAGAAAAAGAGAGAAAAACAAAGATGTTTAAATGATCACTATATCATAGACTTAATGTTTTCTGTTTTTCAACCACTAGAGGGAAGAACTTCATCACTTTTAAAAACCCAGTTGTTTTTACTTCCTAGTTTCCAGAGGTATAAAGTAGCTGAAAAAAATAAGTAAAAGTAAAAATACCCTAACAGAAAATGACTTGGGTACAAATTAATTTCATGGATAAGAAAAGTACATAATAAAAGTCATAAAACTGCTCACAATAATTGGGAAAAGTAAAGGTAATTTTACACACTCTAAAAAAAAGAAGTGTTGCCTTTACTTAATCAAGTTATGTCAACTGGTTCAACCAGACCAAACTGAGTAAATGAAAAACTATTTGCTCAGCAGGTTTTAGTGGAACCAGTTGACATAACTTGGTTAAGTAATTTCAACATTTCATTTTTTAGAGTGCACAAACAACTGCTTTCATGATGAGTTTGGTCATATTAAAAATTTTAACATGTAACTGGTGTTAAATTTTTCAGTAAAGAARTGAAAATATTTTAACATTCCAAATGTAATGAAATGAAACTGAAAAAATGACTTAAGTACTGTAACAAAGTAAATTTACTTTGTTACTTTACACCTGTGCCAGGTCTCAAGCAGAGATGCAGATGGAGGAGGGGAGGTAACAGGTGGTGATCAAATCTTTTCTTGTGAGCTGTCATTTTAAATAAATGTCCATTAGATCTGATACGTGACTCAGCTATACGCTCTAACATTGTTTTGCTGCAGTCTAACACTGTATTTCATTATTTCTAGAAAAATACACTGGGAGCTGGCAAGCCTAAATCTAATACTTTTGGTTGTTTGGGTTTTTGCAGGAGCTGAGATGTGCTGCAAAATGTTCCACTGGAATGAGTTTATGGCTCTTACGCAAGGTGTCAAAAAAGAAAGGTCAGGGTAATTAGACATGAGGTAGGTGTCTAGAAACCATTTGAAGTATTGCATTTATGCTAGGGTTGTAACAATACATCAAATCACATCAATATACTTGTTAAATTATTTAATGAATCAWTTACATCAAGGCAAAACAAAAACATTGATCCATATTGCATCATAYTGATCGCAGACTTGAACTGAAATCGCATCATGATAGACTTGTGATACTGAAACATCGTATCGTCACCCAAACAAACCAATATAATATCGTATCGTGATAAAGCAGGGGATTAGAACAATTTGAATCTTGTGAACGGCTCCTTACAACAAACAATAAGTACCAAGTTGGCGACAGTAAAGAGTCATTGGGGGAAAGGGGGAGGATCTTTTAAAATCAAATGCTTCGTCATGATCTGAATCCCCTCAAAAACCCATTCATCCCATCTCTTCTGGTGACRTTCACTCCTCATTTATACGTGTATAATGCAAAAACTGTATCCCCAAAAATCAATTRTAACATTGAGGGGGTAGTAKTATACACAGGAGAAAATTTTGACTGATTTTTTGCTAATGTACTACCACAGTAAATTCCAATATTTTCTTGTATATAACTGAAATATTGTTGTGGGGGATAAATAATCTTAATTCCTCTCTCCGCCCTCCTGCTGTAGAATATGTCTCACATATCAAAGCATATACTACATAACAGTAGTTGTTTTCTTTTTTTCCACACAGAAGTCAGATTTTTTTCTTGTTAATCAAGGAGACGGAAAGAAGACGTAGATGTCAGTTGCACGTTCATGTCCTCAATAGTCCATATTGCTAATTAAACAACCAGATTCTGCTGTGAGACTGCAGCCACAAACACAGTTCACAGAGGGTGAACCGCAAAGGCTGAAAAATCCTGAGGTCTGCATGAAGTTAGGGTTAACTTTATACACATGGATTAGATTCTTTATGCTTTATAAACTCAAAAATGGGAGGTTGCATTATACTCGATGCGTATTATACATGCATAATGTCTGTATGCAACCTTCCTGAAAGGTGTGGAAAGTGCTACCTTTATATTTCTTGGCAGAGGGGATGCGGGTGAGCTTGGTGTCAATCTCATCATCCTCAGAGATCTTCAGCACAGTGGTGCGGTACTCGATCACCCTCGTCAGCAGGTCCGGTCGCCGCGAAATCTCAAAGATGTGCTCAATGTACGACAGGTTATCTGAAAGGGAGGCACGGTGGATCAGTCTGACAGAAAAGACCTCAAACCAGTATTGTTACTTGTGACAAACGGTTYGGAAGTTGAGGCCAGACTAATGGATTTGCGYCTCTCACCATGAGCGAGCTTGTCGTTCTTCTCGAGGTAGCTGAACCACTCCTTGGAGGAGGTGATGCTGTTGCTCTGGTCCTCGGGGATGTCCTCCTTACAGGCTGATTTGAGCTGCTCCAAATCCTCGTTGGTGATGTTTTCAGACAGGTCGCTGAGCAGAGAGCTGTACTCCGCCATGGTCTGGTCGAAAGCAGAAAGAGCAGAAAGTTGAGACGATTAGATAATAAAGAGGTATATGGGCTGCTTAAAGTTTGGAGGACATTAACACATGATTCAGAAGAAAGGCGCAAAGACCAGCGACTGAAACCAGTTTAATGTTGCCAAACTGCTCGGTGTGCTACAGCCCACCTACTTCCCAGACTCCATGGTTAGATAATCTTTACTAACGACAATAACATACCATCAGAGGGGAGTGGAAAATACCCAAAACACAAAGTCCTTCCTCTGTTTTTAGTTTGCTTGCTGCTGTTTTTGTCCCGAGACAAAGAAAAGAGAAGATTGACTCATGAGACAATGGAGGAACAGACCTTTGACCCAATCAACACATTTACTGAGTGAAGGAAAGCTCCACGGGGTTATGGGTTTTTACTTCATCTGACCTTCAACTGAATGCTCAATGTGAAGGTTTTACACTTTGGACTATGGACATCCAGAAATATAAMACAAATAAATCAAATCAAAAATGCATTTAACAACAATCAGCTGCCTAAAGTCAGCAATCAAATACACACCAGTAAATGTTAATTAAATTTCAAATGAAACYGTTATGGACTAATTGTTTATATCTGTTCTACCTTGACACTGTCCAGTAATCATATCTCATGATAACTAGTTTCRGCTGTTTTACTCTATCGGCCCTAGACTTCAAGACTCCAGCAATGCATGACCTCTTTTATTTTGATAAGGTGTTTCCGGGCTGACAGCCCTGTCATTGGTTAGATGGTTCACAGTTGGCGAACTGTGATTGGTTGTAAGCATGTCACAGGATGTTATATTATCGGCTGCTCTGAGCCGAGGCAGCAGCCACARCTCARCAGACTTCTCTGATTGACTTCTGCTCTGTTGTTGCTCAAATTAAATCATTTGACGACCATACACGCAGACTTTCTGTGCATTTATTCCAACGTGTTTCTGCATTCTTGGTAAATCGTGCCACCACAAAACTAAAGTAAAACTGATCAATTGAATTGATCAATTACGTTTGAACAAGAACCAAGATATTCAGCTCAACTTGAACTAAAAACCAGTCAGAGGTAGATTTTCAGCACAGATTTATCACCATCAGTGATCTGAGCAGCTGCAGCTTTTATGAGAAGAAATTACAAAGAAGCTTTGTAGCTCCTTGGTTCCCTCTAGAGGTCTGAGGGTCTTACTGAGCTATAATCTCCAAAAGTAGGGGTGCACCAAAAAATCGTTTTACATCAGAATCGTGATTCTCAATTACAACGATTCAGAATCAATTTAAAAGCGGCCTCCAATTTGTAACTACATAGGACATCCTGACGTCATCACGCAGCTGCTTCTGGAACATATGAATGCGCAGAAAGCACCAAAACAAAGAGGAAACTACAAAACTGGAGAAAAGAGAGATTCAACTGACCCTGTCTTCATTGAATACAAAGATTTGGGCTCATTTTGGTTTTTACTGAACCAGTCTGAGTTTGACACGAGCGAGGTGTGTGAGGTTTGCAAAATGAAGATGAGGCACTTTGGGAACACAACAAATGGGCTCACCTTATCAGCTTTGAATGAAAAATAGATTTTGAATTGAATCATGGTCCCAAAAATTATTATCGAATCGCGAGAGAGTAAAAGATTCCCACCCCTATCYAAAAGGCAATCAAACCTTTAAAGGGGGGTATTTGTTGTGCAAAATATACTATCTTTATATCTTCTTATAATGTCATACATACCAGTGTTATTTTGACTCTTTCATGCATGTTTGAGAAAACATTGAATCTCCTGTGGTAGCTATATGGAGCTGCCTTAACACTTGCAGGTACAAAGCTCCGCCTATTTACCCAAAGCTCCTCCCTGGAGCTCTGTCTGCAGCCGAGCTCTCACCCCACAGATCACCCCTCTACCGAAGCATTGCTGTGAAGATATGTTGAAGTAGGAGTGTCAGAAATGGTAGGAGTTTCCTAAAGAGATGTGTAGATAGATTGTGATTGAGAAAATCTAATTTATTTTGGTATATACAACAATTTCACAACAACTGAGGTAACAGTTACTTGATTGTGGTATAGAATTCGAGCATGTGCCTAGAATACACAATACCCCCACCCAACCCAAAAAGTCGAGTCAAACTACCTTAAATAAAAAAAAAATAAAATAGAATCAATATGTAGTGGCTTTAATTGGCGTATTACATGAAATGCTAGATTAGTGTTTGATAGTTACCAAAACATGACTAAAATGCACAAATTGATTTATTTTCATTGTGCTGACCTAAGTGCAGACTCTAGTTTTAGTCATGAGTAAACTGTTCACTCTGCTTACCTGCTAATCACTATTAGAAAGGATTAAATAAATAAACAGCTCTGTATTCAAACTCTGAGAAGACTCAAAGTAAAATAGATCAGTTAAAAGAAGCCTCACTTCAGATTATTTTACTTTTAATTAATGTAAATAAATCTGATGAAATTATCTCACCAGCTTTTATTAGACTTTAACTCCTCAATCAGGTCAGAAGGAACCTGCCGAGGAAAAGCAACTTCTTCCACATTTCATAAAGGTCTGACTTTGTTCCCTGGTCTTTCCCCCATGAAGCCCAGCTTGTAGTGGTCCTATGGACAGACCTTCCATCTCAGCAGAAGAGCTCCTCTGCTCCATCGGGGTTAGCTTCGACTTTTTGGTTTGCTCTTCTAATTAATGTCCTCCCTCACCCAGTCTGAGTTTTGGTGGATGGCCATGTTTACAATGTGCCATGAGATTATGATACATCCTTGCTGAAAATAAAACTAATATCTGTAACAGAAAAWTTTTTGATGTGTTTGTAAAGATGACGAATTGAAAACTACGGCAGTATAAAGCTATGTATATTTGTCAACAAATGTTCAATTTGTAATTTTACAGATAATATCACTGATTTTATGGCATTCAGACAAAAAACAAGCATTTGTAATGTTGAGGGGACCCACTGGCGGGGGGTCTGGGGGTCCTCCCCCATAAATGTTTAAAGAAGTAAATGCCATTTCCTGCATTCTGGTGTATTTTAACATGTTGTTAAACAGATTTTTACCTACACAGGAAAACATCTAATGTGAGTATTCTATAGGTAAAATAAAATAAATTTATTTGTTAAGCAAGAGAAACAGCACTGGATGAACTAATATTTTATGGTAAATGTGGGGGTTTAAATGAATTAAATTTTTAATTTGATTGGGACAGTTCCCTTCAAAAATGATTGTCATTTTATTTAAAAATGTCAAAATAGATATTTTAAAGACATTTACAAGGAACAAGCTTTTTAAAATTTAGAGGCATCACCTCTTCTGTGTATGTTAAAATTTTTATTTACTTGTTGATGTTTACTTTTGTGGAGAAAAAACTGATTATAAAGCCCCAAAACTGGAAATAAAGACTAAAACAAGCACAATTACAAACTCCATCTACTGCAGTGTTATCCCAAATTATTAAGTTATTTGCTTTTTATGTCATATAATAAATATGATTTTGGTCTGTGAGAGAAACTGGAGTACCTGGAGAACAGAAAGTTGATCTAGCAACCTTCTTCCTTCTTATATGTTGCTCTACCAACTGTGCCACTGTACTGCCTAATTTTATATTTATAATATAATTATTCAAATTATTTAATATTTGATTAAAATATATCTATGAATATAACCTGATAAGAACCTCCATCTTTACATGAGAACATTGGCTTTAGACTGGTCTGGTTGTCCTTATTCAGAGGTGCTACATTTAAATTTTAATTTAATTTTCTA
>NW_013953276.1:23548-25882 GCF_001266775.1 Austrofundulus limnaeus
CTTCTGGGCTCATTGTGTCAGATGTTTAATACTTCATGCTGAAACAAATCAAATCATACTTGATGCTCGTCCTGCAGGAACAACCATCAGTTCTTTTTCTCCTTAAATCAAGCTGTTTGTCTCAGTTGTGAGTTTCTGTAAAAGGAAGATGAAAGTCTTTGAAGTCTGACAGATTAAAGTGTGTAAACGTTGAGTTTAGAAGCTGCTGCTCACATCGTCTCCATGATGGCAGAGGATCTGAGTCCTTCCAGACATGTTTCAGTTTTTATCTCTTCTGCTCATGCAGAGCACCTTCTAATAATGTTTACACTTCCTTTAATCTCTTTCAGACCAACAGATTAGATTATCAGGATCTGCAGAATATTTCCAGGTTTCCTCAGCTGCAGATGTTTAAAGGTTAAACTCTGAGCCAACAAGCAGAACTACTTCCTGTTTGTCTCAGTCTTCAGAGCTGCTGCAGGTTCTGTTTTCTGGATCAGAACCTGCACCTGCTCTGACGGTCCAGACCCAGAGACGGGTGGAGGTTCTGTTGGACCTGACGGATGTTAGCAGCTGTGTCTGTGGGTTTCAGGTGGAGATGGAGCTGCAGCTGCAGGCAGAGCGGGAGGAGGAGGCGGCCCGGCAGGCCGTTCTGGAGCAGGAGAGGCGGGACCGGGAGCTGGCGCTGAGGATCGCCCAGAGCGAGGCTGAGCTCATTCCCGAGGAGGCCCAGACCGACCTGGGCCTGCGCAGGTACTGGCCCCAACACAAACCTTCAAATGTAGAGAGGTTCTGCTGAGCCTCAGCCTGAGTCTGAAGAGTCCAGACAACCTGGATCAAAGACTGATCCTGAAGTTCACCTGTTTAATCGTTTCTCTTGTGTTTGTCCTCTCAGTAACGGCTCCTCAGGTCCATCGTCCCCAGAGAGAGCAGCGTAAGACCCCGCCCCTTCACCTCTGGCCCCGCCCTCCCCTCTGACCTTTAACCCCTGCATGCCTAACACCCTGACAGACCTGACTCTGACTGCACAAACCTTTCAAATTAAAGCCGTTTGTTTTTTCAGATTCTCTCAGAAAGCTTCAGCGGCCGTTACAAATGTTCCGAAACGTTCAGGTTTCATTGAAAAGATCAAACTGTTGAGAATTCAACTCCAAACAGAATTTATAAACATCAACGTGAAGCTGAGAGGACTTCCTCTAACATCAGCCAGACACTTATTTTGAAAAGTTAATTTGGGCTTTGATTTAACAGACCAGGTAAAACCCACTTCCTGTTTGCTCTTTGAGGTTGTTCAATTCAAAGAGCTGATCCACAACCTGCTGAGTCAATCAGTTTTAAATTGTCTCACTTTTAGTTTTTGGTCAAACTTTTTTTTAATTAAAATTAGATGAAAGAAAAATAAGTTGTTTAATAAATCAAAGATTTTTGTTGTTTTTCTCAGCAGTTTGATGATTCGTTTGTCCTGAAATTTGATCAAATCTAAAGTCTCCTCCCTGATTGGTCGATTGTCTCGTCCTCGCTGCGTGTCCTGATGTCTGTGTCCTCTGATTGGTCAGTTGTCTCGGTGTCCTCGCTGCGTCCCTGATGTCTCCTGTCCTCTCTCCACAGAGCTCCTGCAGCCAGAAAGCTGAAAAGCTACACCATGTAGGTTCCTCTTTGTCTCCTCTAGGAATAATTTTAGCTTATTTCGGCTGTTAGCTGAGGGTCGGTGAAAGCTTCGGCTCATATGATGAAGTGTCTCAGAGCAGGAAGTGGTGCTCTACAGCGTGAGTCAGCTGTGGAAGTGGACACATTACTGTGTTCTGGTCCATAAAGATGCTGAGAGGAGCGCTTCAGGTTTCAGATAGTTTGTACTAAAATCACTCGTAGCATCATCTTCCTCAGTTAAAGCTGTTAAACATCCTGATTGGATACGAAGATATTTAAACATTTAAAGTTTGTTTCCTGCTGAAACCTGTGGTTTGTAAACTTTATGAACCTGCTGCTTCTTTTAGGGAGGAAATGGCAAAAGAAATGTCTGAAATTCTGTCCAGGTGGGTGAAAACCAGAAACAACCAATCAAACGCCTCCTTTCTCCTGATTTATTTAAATCAACCTGATTCCTGAACTGATGAATCTAAAGTCAGAAACTTTTCTGTCAGATCCTGATTCCTCCTGTTTCTGATCTCTTTCTAACCTGTTAAGGTGAACAAGTGTGTGTGAACACTGAACAGGTGTGTGTGTGTGAACACTGAACAGGTGTGTGTGTGTGAACACTGAACATGTGTGTGTGTGTGAACACTGAACATGTGTGTGTGTGTGAACACTGAACATGTGTGTGTGTGTGAACACTGAACATGTGTGTGTGTGTGAACA
>NW_013953276.1:25982-29758 GCF_001266775.1 Austrofundulus limnaeus
TGTGTGTGTGTGTGAACACTGAACATGTGTGTGTGTGTGAACATTGAACAGGTGTGTGTGAACAGGTGTGTGTGTGAACACTGAACAGTCATGTGTGAACAGGTGTGTGTGAACACTGAACAGGTGTGTGAACAGGTGTGTGTGTGTGTGTGTGTGTGTGTGTGAGAACACTGAACAGGAGTGTGTGTGAACAGGTGTGTGTGTGTGTGTGAACACTGAACAGGAGTGTGTCTGAACAGGAGTGTGTGTGAACAGGTGTGTGTGTGTGAACACTGAACAGGTGTGTGTGTGAACAGGTGTGTGTGTGAACACTGAACAGGTGTGTGTGTGAACAGGTGTGTGTGTGAACACTGAACAGGTGTGTGTGTGTGAACATTGAACAGGTGTGTGTGAACAGGTGTGTGTGTGAACACTGAACAGTCATGTGTGTACAGGTGTGTGTGTGAACACTGAACAGGTGCTTGAACAGGTGTGTGTGTGTGTGTGAACACTGAACAGGTATGTGTGGACACTGAACAGGTGTGTGAACAGGTGTGTGTGTGTGTGTGTGTGAACACTGAACAGGTGTGTGAACAGGTGTGTGCCTCGATTCTGATGGGAAACAGAGACGTGGTTTTTAAAGCTTTCTGGTTTTGTTGACAGAGCTGCAGGTGCAGCTGGTTTGTAACACAGATCTGTTTCCTGCTTCCTGTCTGCTCCAGCCTCTTCCTCCTAACTTCCTCCTAGTCTTCCTCACTTCCTGCTGATGTGGGTGATTATCAGCTGGAGGAGTTCACAGAGCGACTGCTTTTATTCATGACCGTTCTCCAGAACTCTGATAAAAACTCCTGTTTGGACTTTTAAATCTTTATCGTTGTGTAAAGTTTAATTTTATAGTCCTACAAAATGTTTTTAAATAAAATTACAACCCTGTTCGCTCGGTGAACTCCAGCCCTGAACTTGCCGTTATCCCAGAGTTCTTAGCGGCACCTGTCAGATGCTGACTTCCTGCGTCGGTGTTCTGTTTCCTGTCAGAGGTCCGCAGGTCCAGGCCTCCAAGGCTGCAGCCAACGCCAAGAAGTTTGAGCTGAGCAAGTGGAAGTATGCAGAGCTGCGAGATGCCATCAATACTTCCTGTGGTGAGTTTTTCCTGACAGAACCGAGTTCTGAACTTTGTATTTCATTTGTTGAAGGTTTGTGTTTTTTATTCTCTGAACGTGTTTATCTTTATTTTCGTTCTCTAAAATTATTTTTATCTGACATAGCATTTCTGTCCTCTGATCTTCTTTAGTTTGATTTATTTTGAGTGGACAGGTTTGCCTCTCATCACTTTCAGCACCACTTCATTTTTCTGTCCACTGTGGCTCATGTGCGAGTTGATGGCTGAGCAACAGAACCCATCTCTAAACAGAACTCCTGTTTGGACCTGTTAAATCCACAATAATCTGGTGTTATCAGGGAGATAACAGAATGAAAACACACTGCACCTTCACAACTGGTCGAATGTAGAAAAGTTTATTACTACAACACACAGTGTTTGTTCTGGAAGCTTTGTGCAACTTCAGAACTATTGAGGACTGGATCAGGAGGATCGGTTCAGGAGAACCAATTCAAAAGGTCTGGATCAAGAAGACTGGTCTTTTTTATTATTTTTTTCAGCAGGTTTTTTTTCTTAATTGGAAGTTGAATCACTGTAAAGGAGACTTTCTGTCCTCAATGCTGAGTTAAACCTGTGCACCCCCCCCCCCCCCTCGTGTGCTCAGCAGGAGGTTTGAAGAATGAAAAGATTCTGAGGACAAGGAGGCTTTGAGTATGAGGATGTTATGGAAATGAGGATGAGGATGTTATAGGGATGGTGAGGACGAGGAGGCTCTGAGAATGAGGATGTTGTGAAGATAAGGAGGGTCTGAGGATGATAAAGCTTTGAGGGTGAGGATGTTGTGAAAATGAGGATGATAAATCTTTGAGGATGAGGATGCTATGAGAATGAGGAGGCTTTAATGATATGAGGATGATGAGGCTTTGAGGGGTGAGGATTTTATGAGGATGATGAGGCTTTGAGTGAGGATGTTTTGAAGTTGAGGCTTTGAGGATGAGGATGCTATGAGAATGAGGAGGCTTTAATGATATGAGGATGATGAGGCTTTGAGGGGTGAGGATTTTATGAGGATGATGAGGCTTTGAGTGAGGATGTTTTGAAGTTGAGGCTTTGAGGATGAGGATGTTATGAGGATGATGAGGCTTTGAGGGGTGAGGATTTTATGAGGATGATGAGGCTTTGAGTGAGGATGTTTTGAAGTTGAGGCTTTTAGGATGATGATGTTATGAGGATGAGGAGGCTTTAAAGAAATGAGGATGACGAGGCTTTGAGGGTGAGGATGTTATGAAAATGAGTATGAAGAGGCTTGGTGTATGAAGATGTTATGAAGATGATGAGGATGATGTTATTAGGATGATGATGTTTTGAAGATGTTATGAGGATGATTAGGCTTTGAAAATGAGGATGATGATATGAAGATAATTAGGCTTTGAGGATGAGGACGTTATGAGGATGATGATGCTTTGAGGATGATCATGTTACAAAAATGAGGATGAGGATGTTTTGAGGATGATGAGGCTTTGAAGATGAGAATGTTATGAGGATGATGAGGCTTTGAAGATGAGGATGTTATGACAATGAGGATGTTAGGATGAAGTGTCTCTGTGGAAGAGGGGCTGGTGTGTATCAGGTCTCTCAGACAGAGGGCTGGTCTGAATACAGATGAGGATGAAGGGGCTCAGATGATGAAGATGCTGTGGGGATGAGGATGTTATGAGGATGAAGAGGCTCTGATGATGAAGAGGCTGTGATGATGAAGAGTCTGAGGATGAGTATGCTGGTGTTTATCAGGCCTCTCAGACAGAGGACTGGTCTGAATACAGATGAGGTCACGTTGATGCTGCAGAGAATAAACCCACAGAGGATGAAGGCTCAGTGAGTCCCTCCTCTTCTTCACTCTGAAGGCTTTTTGTAGACCTGGTTAAACGCCTCGCTGCGCAGCACCTCAGTGTTTACATGGATCAGAGCTGATGATCTCTGATCAGCTGGAGTTCTGAGCTGAACCTGGTTCAGTCGGGTCAGGAGGTTTTTACCTCTGATCATTCTGAGGTCAGATCTGTGAAAAGCCATCAGTTTGATCTTCTGTTTTTACCAGAGTGCTGGAACATCCACGTTAAGATTAAACCTCAGATTCTAGTTCTGGTTCAGAAAAAAAACAACCTCTGACTCTTTATTCAATCTGATGTTTCTCAGAGCACCGAGGATGAAGAACTTTATGACTCTGGTTCTGGTTCTGACTCTGGTTCTGTTTGTTCTGCAGACATCGAGCTCCTGGCCGCCTGCAGGGAGGAGTTCCACCGCCGGCTGAAGGTCTACCATGCCTGGAAGTCCAAGAACAAGAAGAGGAACGCTGACACGGAGCAGAGAGCTCCTAAATCTGTCACCGACTACGGTAGGACCTGATGTCCTGTTTGTCCTCTAACACCGCTCTGTAGGAGGTCTTACATGGTCCACAGCTGGTAGAACTGGTCCACAGCTGGTCCAACTGGTCCACCGCTGTTATAACTGGTTTACGGCTGTTAGAACTGGTCCACAGCTGGTCCAATTGATCCACAGCTGGTCCAATTGATCCACAGCTGGTCCAATTGATCCACAGCTGGTCCAATTGGTCCACAGCTGGTCCAATTGGTCCACAGCTGGTAGAACTGGTCCACAGCTGGTAGAACTGGTCCACAGCTGGTAGAACTGGTCCACAGCT
>NW_013953276.1:29768-38550 GCF_001266775.1 Austrofundulus limnaeus
TCTCTGGTGGGGAAGGAGCCTGAGCTGGTGTGTGTGTGTGTGTGTGTGTGTGAGAGGAGCCGCTCCGTGTTAACCTGCCATGTTTCCTTCCAGATCATCCTTCTCCTGTGAGCAGAGCCCGTAAGTCCTCCTGTAGTGTTTACACACAACTAACCCCCCCCTCCCCCATTAACCCCTCCCCCTGCAGGGACCGCTGATGGGGAAACTGTCTGAGGTGGATGGGTTTCCATGGTAACAGCTGCCTCCATCTGTGTGTAGAGCAGCAGGAACAGAGTCCTGCTGAACAGGAGACAGGAAACTGTTGGTTTTAGTTTAGGACAGACCAGAGGACAGTCAGCTCCGTCTCTACAGGAAGCTTCCATCAGTGTCCACATAAAGCCGTCAGCTGACATGACGATAGCGTGTTGGACGGTTTGATCCCTGAAGCTGCTCCTGAACTCTGTGCCTGTCGTTGAGTCAGCGCAGGCGCCTCTGAAGGAGCAGCCTGTAGTAGAAGAAGAAGTAATCAGTGAGCTGAGTGAGTCAGCAGGGAGCGAAGGACGAGTTTCTCTCATCAGTCCAACTGTTCAGAAACAAAACGGCTCCTTTCTCTCAGTCTGACCTGCTTCTGCTCTCTGTTCCTGAAGGAACTTTAATCTGTGAACCAGAAACACTGGACACTCCAGACTTCCTGCCACCATCTTGCTAAGTGCTCCGTGTTTCCTTCCACCTGAAGTCTTGTTGTCATCAGAACACAGAGCTTTATTTTATAAACATCATGTAAAAGTGAAAACAACACCGACCTGACTTCCTGTCATGAAAAGACCAGGGGCCTCATGTACAAAAATTTGCGTGTATTTCTTACTGAAACCTGACGTACGGTCAAATCCAGAAAACGGCGTACGCACAAAAAAATCCAGATGTATCAAACTGTGTACGCCTGAATCCACGCACATTTCTTTTGTACATCACAATTAATGTGGAACTGAGCGCAGGTGAGACTCCTCCCCTGACACGCCTTCATTAACATTTGTTAAACAAATGCTAATTACTTCCTGCATGTGTGAAGGACACGTTTGTTTGATCCCTGCGTGATCAGAAATGATTTCTAAGGTCATAAAAATAATGAATTTAATATGAAGTGAGTGATAAAAAAATCCTAAATAAAAATAGGAATAAAATATGTTTATTACGCAAACAATGAGCGATTGTGTGTCGGTGTGTGTATGTGCGCACGCTGCTGTGTTGCGCAACCGGCTTATCACTTTGCACACGAGTTCATTACCATTACTGTAAACACAGAGGAACTTAAATGTTTGGTAGAACATAGATCTTAGTTTATTTCATAGCTGATATTAAGAAACGAGTCTCTGCGTCTCAGTAGAGTTCATATGACGTGACGTTGGAGAGTCTCCACAAACGCTGCGAGTTCCACAGCATTTGTGCGCAGTCTGTCTGTCAAGCTTTTGCTCTCCTCACAAGTTGTAAAGTGTACTTCCACGTGTCATTTTGGAGAAATCTGCAACAATGTTAATGCAAAGTATGAAACACCTCCATTGCCAGCGAGGGTGCGCGACCATAACTCAGTCTTTAGAACCATATGGATGAGATGATTCCATCGGTCATGATTCAGCTTTGGGTGGACTGGACTGACACGGTCCCGATGGGTCTGCCAGCTCCCTCTGGAAAGCTCCTGTGGAACCCCAGTTCAATCACTGTTGCTGCACGTGCACACGTGGCGCACGTGGCTACTCGCTGCGTCGCGCTCTCAGAGCGCAGCAGGGCCAAACTAAAAATAATTATTCCTCAAAACGGCTGATGAGCCACTCGTCATCAGAAAATTATATCTGTTTATAAATAAAAGCTCTGCGTGTTTCACTATTTATTATATCCTCCATTAAGGATGTGGATGTAATAATTGTTAATCATGTGGATGTAATAATTGTTAATCATGTGGATGTAATAATTGTTCATCATGCGCATCTGCTGTGAACAATAATCATTTTCACATCATGAACAGTTTCTCAGAATCACCTCTAAGTGTCGCCAACAGAACCAGAACCACAGAAACGTGTGACACCAGCCCTGGAGTTGGCGTGGGGCTGCGCACATTTCCACGTTCAGCTGAGTTTTGATACATCCGGAGTTTTGCGTGGAAAATGGCGTACGCAAGGTTTTTTATGCGTACGCACCGTTGATACATGAGGCCCCAGGTTCTGTCGTCAGTCCCAGCAGAACCAAACTGTTCTTTAACTTATTAAATACTTTACATCTTAATCACTCAAACTAAATCTAGATTTACCATGAAGAGTTTACTTATTAAACTTATGAGTTGTTTTCAACATAGCAGATTTATTTTGACAGGTTCAACTATAAATTAGACTTAAAAACCACATTTCTGCTGATTTATGAGGTAAAATAATGAATCCTGATCATTTTATCGTTAGACATTATGTGATGCTGACGTTCTGCTGCTCTCTGACACAAACTAAGACCGTCATGTAGCTCTCAGTAAGATGGCGGCAGGTTCCTGCTCTGTTAGCACAGCCTGGTCTTCCAGTGTTCGTCTGTTGAGCGATGGTGATAGTCGAGCTCTGCCTCCTTGTTGCCGTCTGTAGATCTGCGTAGAAACGCCTCTTCAGCTTCTGTAGCTGGTGATTTCAGGCTCCGGTCTGTAGTCAGGGGGAAATGATCGATCTGTCTGTCCTCCTGCGTTTGCTGAGAGCTTCATAAAGTCCCGTTGCACTTCATGTCTCGCTGGTTTCCCTCCTCTTTCATCAGCAACGCTACGATGTGCGCTGACCCTCCCCCGGCTCCAACAGCTGGCCGGTCACATAGCTGCAGCCTCATGTTTACATCAGTGATGGGAACTATTCACCAGAACTTTAACGAACCGCAGCAGAAAACTGAAACAGGAAGTTAGACCTAAATTTGTCATTTAGGCTTCCAGAGAGACAATTTTATTTTGAAACCCCAGGCCCAAAGCTCTTCCTGTTTCCTGTCGACCCACTGACCGCATCCTCCTGAATGTTACAGATCAGAGACGTGAAGGCTCTGTGAGGGCGGCCATGAATGGAAACAGGAGGAAGAAAAGCATGCTGGGTAATACAGAAGAGTTGCCATGCTGATTCCCACCTTTTCATTTTTTTATGTATTTATCTGCCAACCGGAGGGAGAGAAGCGGGAACACAGGCTGCTGCAATTATAAATAAAACAAAATTGTGTTTGTAAATTTCAAAATTTTCAATAAAATCAAAGTGTTTTTGAGTTTTAATAAAGTTTAGTTTTCAGTTTTAGCTGTTTATTTCTGAACTGAAATCATCATTAAACCTGTAAAAAGTCCAACCAGGTTTTTAAATATCAATTAAAATATTTTAAAAACTTCATGAGAACTGACAGAAGTGCAGCTGTCTCAGATTAATCTGGGATTAGATGAACCTAAACTCAGACCCACCTCCTGCTGGAACATCAAAGCTCGATCAGATGATTAAATCTTTACTCAGATCAATAATAATAAACGTTCCCATCACTCAGCTGTAAACATGCCCCCCCCTCCCCCCAGCTGCTGCTGTCAGTTCGACACGTCTAACTTCTCTCTCCTCCAATCAGCAGCACAGAAGAACCTGGCTCCTCCCATCCCGGCCCGGCAGTACGAGGTGGCGTTGAACCGGCAGCAGCGCTACTTCCGCATCCCCTTCATCCGACCGGGGGACCAGTACAAGGACCCCCACAGCAAGAAGAAGGGCTGGTGGTACGCCCACTTTGACGGGCCCTGGATCGCCCGGCAGATGGAGCTGCACCCAGATAAACAACCCATCCTGCTGGTGGCGGGTCAGTACCTCACACAGAGGGGGCGGGGCCTGAACAGACGATGGAACCAGCTGGAAAAACAAATGAAAACTTCAACATGAGCTAAAATAAGTTTATACGCTAGCTAAAAATTAGCTACATGTGATACAAGCAGAACGTGAGCTAAAATATGGTGTATGCTAGCTAAAAGCAGCTAAACACTAGCTACATTTGATACAAGCAGAACATGAGCTAAAATATGTTGTATGCTAGCTGAAAGCAGCTAAAAACTAGCTAAATTTGATAGAAGCAGAACGAGCTAAAATACCTTGTATGCTAGCTAAAAGCAGCTAAAAACTAGCTACATGTGATACAAGCAGAACACGAGCTAAAATATGTTGCATGCGAGCTAAAAGCAGCTAAACACTAGCTACATGTGATACAAGCAGAACATGAGCTAAAATATGGTGTATGCTAGCTAAAAGCAGCTAAACACTGGCTACTTGTGATACAAGCAGAACATGAGCTAAAATTCATTGTATGCTAGCTAAAAGCAGCTAAAAACTAGCTACATGTGATACAAGCAGAACATGAGCTAAAATGTGTTGTATGCTAGCTAAAAGCAGCTAAACACTAGAACTAATTAAAGGTCCAGCTAGAAGTAGCCAGAGGCTAGTTAAAAACTGTGTGCTAGAGTGCAGGGTGTCTCACTCCCTGACCGCTCCTGTATTAAAACCAGACTGGTGATCCAGAATCTGCTGAGTCATCAGTTGATGTGTCAGTTAGGAACTGGACCAGAACTGGAGGAGTTTTCTCGTCACAGTTTGGTTGAGTTCCTGACGGAGCTAATCTGGATTATCTGCAGGATTAAAGCGTTTTGTCCCCTCAGGGAAGGACGACATGGAGATGTGCGAGCTGAGCCTGGAGGAGACGGGTCTGTCCAGGAAACGGGGCGCTGAGATCCTGCCCCGGCAGTTCGAGGAGATCTGGGAGCGCTGCGGCGGGGTCCAGTACCTCCGCAGCGCCATCGAAAGCCGGCAGGCGCGGCCCACCTACGCCACGGCCGTGCTGCAGACCAGCATGCTGAAGTGAGGGCGGCGGGGGCGCTGCAGACACGAGGGACGAGCGCAGCGGTGACCCGACCCGGGCGGCGGCTCGGCTCCTGGTTCTGACAGCAGGACGCTCGGCGTGCACGGTGGTTCCTCTCAGCTGTGTCTTTTTGTTTTTGTTTGTGGGGGGTCGGGGTGCATTAAACCCTATGCAGGAAAAAAAAAACAAATCACACTAAATGTTCTGATCCGGTTGTTTTCCGGTACTTTCTGTTTGTCTAACTGAGGCCTTAAAACCACTTTAACAGGGTTTCTGTAGATAACTTCACCTCTCTGTGATTATGCATTCCTAATGATCTAACAGCTGGTTCTGACCCGCTTTGGTTCCCAGTTTATCTGCAGACCTGCTTGATTGAATCAATCCTTTGTTGTTTTTTATTTTATTTTATTTTTGGTTCTGATCAGATAACCTGATCGGGTTCAAATGAGTTTTGATGATTTTTATTTCTTTGATTCTTAAAAAAAAGGCAGAAAATGTGAATAAATTATGCAACAGCTGAGATCCGACTTCACTGTCCTGTCTTCAGGGTTCTGATATCTGTAGGTGGTTCTGCTGATCCGGTCCTCAGCCCAGAACTGGAACACTCTGTTTTCTACACAGCGAGTCCAGAACCACGGTCCCACTGGACCCAGTTATTTTTGAAAGAACAGTTTCTTCTTAGACCAAGAAGCAATAAATCAACTTCCTGTGTGGCGCTGATGGACCGCCCACAACACGCAGCGCCGGACCTCCACTCGGTTCTGACGGGTCCAAACACAACACAGGTTCATGTGAAGGTTTTGTGGAGCAGCTTCGACCCAAATGTGTCGATCCGGTTCTGTTCCCTCTGGAAGCAACTCTGAGATGACAGAACATCTGAACAGTTCAGTCCAACCCAGCCAGAACCAGAACTTTACATCTCTGCTGACGGCTCCAGCCTCTCCTCGAGAACATCGGACCTGGTTCTGTCCGAGTGATTCATCAGAACCAGGGTGGAACGGTTCTACAACATTTTAGAAACAGGTTTGGTTTTTCTCTGATCTAGGTCAGACGTATTCACACACACCGGTCTCTGGTCCCGGGTCTCCTGGTCCCGGGTCTTCTGGACCTCAGGTTCTGTCTCCATCAACCAGGTTCTGATAGAAACCAGACCACTCCAACTAATCCTTCATGTTGACAAAGCTGCAGTCAGTCATGATCACTAACAGGAAGTTATGATGCCTTGTCAAAATAAAAGCTCGTTTTAAATTATTAAAGTTTATTTGTTGTAGAATCTTTCCTCTGATCCAGTAAAATAAATCAAGCCTCTTCAGGTTCTCCTCTGACCCGAAGGCTGCTGTTTGCTCTCACAGGTTCTGGTTCTGGTTCTGGAGCAGAAGTTGAGTCCAACTGTTTCCTTCTGTGACTTTACCTGCATGTTAATGTTTGTACGGGACCGCCGCCTCAACAGGCTTGAACTCTAACATGAATAAAATCCGTCCATGTTTGACTCTCCTGTCTGTGATTCTGCAGAAAAACACATCTCAAACCAAACACTTTTATTTCACTTAGGATTCAAGAAAAACAAACGTTCACAAGAGAAAAACATTATTTACAAGAAGCTGCTTTCAGTAACAAAGGTTGGAACAAAAGAAAAGTGAGTTGAAGATTAAATATGCACCTTTTAGAGTCCGGTTCTGGTTCTGCAGGTCCTGTGGTTCTTTCACAATAAGACCCACCACAGTAACAAAACACTAAATGTCTTTATTTTTTTAAATCTTTGTCTAAAACAGAAAACCATATCGGCTCCAGTTGTTGGACCGAACCAGGAAGTATAATTTGAAGTCCAGGTTTATCATCCCACAGTTTAATCCTGTTAGTAAAACTTAATCTCAGTTTTAATCCCATTAAACCAAGCCAGTGTTGAAACTTCGAACAGTTCAGCTGTTGGACCGATGGGTTTCCATCATTACCAATCATGACTCAGCTAAAATAAAACGTTTATTCTGAAAGTCAAAAAGTGAAGAAAAACTCGACTTTTCTTCAGGAACTAAACTCCGATTATTTTTACCAAAATAAAAGTTTTCTAATAAACTGCATCTTTTATTCTGCAGAACGATGACCTTAGGTGACCTTTGACCTTTCTCAGACTGATGGGCAGCAGGGTTCTGATGTCCACCTGGATGCTGCAAGTAGAGGTGGACCCAGACCATCAGCAGCTCCAGATCCCCTGGACCCGCTTTTAAAAGTCTGCTTCTGTTCAGGTCGTGTTCATCTGGGTCTAAGACCCGATGAGGACCAGATGACCCTTATTTTTTTACCTTTCCATGACTGAACCTGAAGAGTTTCAAAAACACAACCTGATGGACATCTACTCACTACAGACAGAACCACAGAGAGTTCTGGGTCCATGGTCATTGGGCTGTCTGCAGTCTGGTGATTCTGGAGTCCCTCCTGAGAGGACGCTGTCCTGTGAGACGAAGCCCAAAGGGACACTGAGACATCTTCAGCACCTCTTCATCTTCAGTCTTTTTCAGTTCCTGAGTCAAAGTCTGTAAAAGGTGAGACAAGTTTACCTGAACTAGGACCAGAACCAAGACCAGTACCTGAGAGATCAATCTGGTACCAAAACCAGTTCTTTGACCCTCTAACATCCAGCCTCATGTTTTATCATCATTTTCATTCTGAGTTTATTATAAATTATTTTAATGAACTGAAATTTAGCTTTTTAAAAAGTTCTAAAAAAAGCAGATGCTGAAAATAGCGAACAGCTACCTAAAAGCTAAAATCAGCAATACATCAGCTAGCAGTATCTAAAGGCATTGACAGATATGAATGTCAGAAATCGAACCTGTACCTTTAATCTGGTCCGGTTCAGTCTGTGATCCTAACTCAGTCCTGGACCTGTTGATTTGGTTCTGGAAGAGAAGAAGGAGTAAGTGAGAAAACTGAACCATGTTCTGACCTGGTTAGCTGGATTCTACCCATCTGCACCACAGAGACACCTGGACAAGTCTTTGGTCCAGTCCTGACCTGTATTTAGAACCCCAAAGTTGTACAGAGAGAACCTGTGACCTTGTGAGACAACAGCTCTAACCACTGGTCCACCATGCTTCCCCTCATTCAGGTTCCTCTGCCCTGAATGAAGTCCTGTCAGGGTTTTAAACCTTTTTATTTCAAACATCAGAGAACTGGTTTCATTTACAGATCTGACAATCAGAACCTGATGATCCTAAAGAAACACCTGACCAGCATCAAGACACACCTTATGGGCATCAAGAAATACATGATGAGCATTAAGACACACCTGATGAGCATCAATACACACTTGAAGAGCATCAAGACACACCTGACGAGCATCAAGAAACACCTGATGACATCAAGAAACACCCGATGAGCATCAAGACAGACCTGACGAGCATCAAGACACACCTGACGAGCATCAAAACACACTTGACAGGCATCAATACACTTAACGAGCATCGAGAAACACCTGACAAGCATCGAGACACACCTGACGAGCATTGAGACACACCTGACGAGCATCAAGACACACCTGACGAGCATCGAGACACACCTGATGAGCATTGAGAAATACCTGACAAGCATCAAGACACACTTGACGAGCATCGAGAAACACCTGACGAGCATCAAGACACACCTGACAAGCATCAAGACACACTTGACGAGCATCAAGAAACACTTGACAAGCATCAAGACACACCTGATGAGCATCAAGACACACCTGACGAGCATCAAGACGCACTTGACAAGCATCGAAAAACACCTGACGAGAATCAAGACACACCTGATGAGCATCAAGACACACCTGACGAGCATCAAGACGCACTTGACAAGCATCGAAAAACACCTGACGAGAATCAAGACACACCTGATGAGCATCAAGACACACCTGACGAGCATCAAGACGCACTTGACAAGCATC
>NW_013953276.1:38560-56375 GCF_001266775.1 Austrofundulus limnaeus
TGTGTGTGTGTGTGTGTGTGTGTGTGTGTGTGTGTGTGTGTATGTATGTAATCGTACAGCAGCTTTTGCCTTAAAAAGAGGGCCGACAGGCAGCGATTGTGTGGCCACAGAGCTGGGATTATTGGGTCATCATATCAGAATTTGTGTGTCTCTCTCACCTCCTCCTGTCTTCCCATCTGTCTCCTTTTTAAAAACAACGTTGCTGGTTATTAAATAGTTAAAATGTTCTTGGGCAATGTTGAATCACATTAACATGAGTGGATACTATAAAAAAGTGCAGGTTTGGCTCATGAGTCTGACCTCTCTGCTCCTGTCCTGGTAGCCTTTTTTTCCCCGTCTCACGTGACTCTATAATGATCTGCAGGCTTGAGGTGTTTGTGTTGAACTGGCTGATCTGTAGGCGGGACTTCAGCTGTGCTTAGTAGCAGGTGATCACCCATCCAATAACAAGGCATCAGAATCTTAAAATGATGTGTTAGGTAATGACATGAGGAAGAAAGATCACATGCAGAATATCTTGTTTAAAGACATAGGAGCCAAATGACTCTTTGTGGGGGGAAAAAAGAAATGTTGACATCATGCACGAACAGAAAAAAAACTAAGAAAGAAAGGGAAAATTGATGTCAAACATTTTCAAGTCAAGTATTTGAGGAAAGTAAGTTTAATTTAGGAAAATAAAAATGAGTAATGAGCTGATTGTGGAACTGAGGCTTCAGAATTTTTTAAGTAAACATGCAGATTGTTTCAGCAAATCGTATGTGCATATTTTCCACATCTCCGTCTTTCTGTGCTCTTTAACCCTCTGCTGAAGCGCTCTGTGTTGGGGTGTGTGTAGGCCACATAGGAATGTTCTGTTCAGGGACAATGCCTTAATGGATGAGGACTCTGATCTCAGCACACACAGGGCTGGGCCTCCTAACTAAAGCCACAGTCCTTTGTGTGTGTGTTGCTGGGTATATTTTCTGTGAGTGTTTGCTGGTTTGACTGTTGTCTTTAGTTTTGTGCTGTTGGTGTGCATGTGTGCCATAAGGTGGTGTATGTACGCATGAGTTCTTAGCAATCTGACACCCTGTATACATGTGAACTGGGGCTCTGTGTGTATTTTTTCACTGGAGGGTATGGTTAGCATACCACYTCTCTGCTTGCACAGACCCTCCCCTCCCCTCCTCTCCTTTGACCCCGGCCTCTGTCACAGTACCTTTAGCCCAAATCCTAATAGACTCTGGAACAAGAGCTTTTTCTATTACAGGGAGCGTGAAACTCTAGCTGCAAATAAGCTTGTCAGGGCACACTATATCCAGCATGTGCGAGCCAGCCGTCATGTACAGGTGATGGACTGTGACCTTGAATGTTGACCGTTGTCATATATTTCTCTCTGGCTCTGCTCTCTTGCTCTCTTTCTCCCTCACTCCTGATTTCTGACTCCCTTTGTTCAAACCTTTTTGATTGCAGCCCATAAAAAAAAGATTGTCCCTGAATACAGCTTCTCTCTTTCTCCTCGTCTCTTTCATCCTGCAGTTTTTTTTTTCTTAGGCTACAGCTGGCTAACAGAACCCCCTCCTCCTCCCAGTCTTTCCTTATGTTTTGTATTGGACTGCGTCTCTCCCCACGTGCAGCAGCAGCTCAGAGGCATGTAGGAGGAGTTCCCTGAGAGGAGTGTTCGTGACTGGCTGGCTGAGCGCGATACTCGTACATGCTTCTGCAGAGCCAGCAGAGTGGGACCCTGTTGGAGCCGGACCAGGATCTGCACCTTTGTCCTTATGCGGTCCTGACATGTCGGAGTCAGGGGGGAGCTTCCACCTAAATTTGATTTGACTTTAGCTTGACCACATCAAATATTTAGACTCTCAAAGGTTACAAGCAGCCAGCCTCTGTACATCACTGCGTTGTCTAGAGAGAAAGCTGTGATTTTTTTCCTGTGCTGTTGTGTGTGTCACCTGACTTCTTGTGGGATTCTGGGAGTTTTTGCTGGAGGAGCGAAGAAAGAAAAAAAAAACAGGCCCTGTAACTTTCTAAAAATACTCAACCAAGGAGCTGTGTTTCAGTTTTAATACACACGATGTGCTTTTACCGGTCTGCCCGAGTCTCTCATCTTCATCTCTCATGTAAATTTATCTTTTGTGTGCCTTAAAATATGACCAAGTGGGTCCGTTTTGGGCCGAATTTGTGACGGCTAGTTGGTTATTCCTCGTCAGCACCATTTGAGCCTCTTAATTTTTTCGCAAAGTCAACAAGAAACGGGTCGTATTCAGCCACTTTAGTTCTGAGTTGACCTGCCAGCCACACCCGTTCTACAGTGAGAAAATGAATGGGTGGCGCAGTACAGTCTTATTACTGTGCTGTACTTTTCTTGTGCATCTGGTTGTTCTTTTTTTAGAAMTGCTGTCTAATGAGGATAAATAATGCCATCATCTGTTCTTCTTTTGTTTCTGTACATTTTGTTTAAAGGGAAGAACAGTCAGTGTGACTTAACCCGTCCGTCCAGCTGACACCAAAGATCTAACTTTTTTTTTTGAAGCAGCCAAACTGGAAAAGTTGTGTCATCCACGGCCACCCCCCACACCCCTTCCCCAAACAGTCCTCCTCAGCAAAGTTAAATAACCACATCCAGCCGAGCAAAGCCCTAAACAAACACAAACAAACGTGTCTCAAACACAGCCTGCTGTTTATTGTCTTCTTTGGAAATCGGTCACAGATCAGCAAATTTCTATCTGTTGTGTTTTATTCCTTGCKGCTGCCCGGATCCCATTAACCTGCTGCCTCTTTTGCTTGTTCAGATGCAACGGAGGAGTTTTTTGAGTATGACGCCGAGGAGTTCCTGGTGTTCCTGACCTTGCTGATCACCGAGGGACGGACTCCGGAGTATTCTGTGAAAGGCAGGACCGAGGGGCTGCACTGTCCTCCAGCCCAGTCAGCCATGCCGCCTCTTCACAAACACGAGTGCAGCGACAAACTTCCTCAGGTACCACAAGGCGCACACACAGATTTATTTTCCTTTTAGGTTTAAATTGAGGGTAGAGTTTTCTCTTTTTGTTAGAGGCTGTTTTGGTGGGAAAATGCTAACGTCAGATCAGCCTTTGTTGTTGTAAAAATATTTGGGTAGAAGAAAGGAAGTATCAACACAAAAGAAGCAATCTAGTAAAGCCATGAAGTTGCATTTGTACTTWTATGTTGTTTGGAAATACAATCAACTCTTGAATACTTTGAGGTCAGATGAAAAACCAACATTCCTTCAGCCTAAAGTAAAGCTCTGTTGAGTCTAATTTACTCCGTGCCTAAAGTTCAAAATGTCGTTGACGTTTCCAGTGTCGGCAAGCAAGGCGAACCCGTTCGGAGGTGATCCTGCTCTGGAGGAACAACATCCCCATCATGATCGAGGTCATGCTGTTACCAGACTGTTGCTACGGTGACGAGTGCCCCCCAAGCGACCCCATCAGTGACCCGGTCATCAAGCAAGATGCGTTGCTGTTAGAGAGGTGGACCCTACAGGCGGTCCCGAGACAGTAAGAGACGAACACACAGCTCTGTCAGTTTTAAACGACACGTGATGTGACACACGTGAAAAGCACACTTTTGTCATTTTGATTTGCTTACTTTGACCTTTTGACTTGTTTGGGATGTTCATATTTTAAGGACAAAGAACATCTTGTGCAAATAGGTTTGACCGCTAGTAAATAAATAAATAGTCTCCCACACGGTAACCAAATTGATTGGTTTATTATACAGTAACAAGAATACAAGCGATCTTTGTCAAAGAAAAACTGTAGAAAAACAAAACCAACAACACAAAGTTTTAATTAAAATGTTTAACAAAAATCATTAAAATTTTAGATTTATAGACTTTTAAACTATTGTAAGGGTCAAAACAAAACATTTATAGTGTACCATGTGTTTGTGGCGTGCTCAAATTTGTAAAGAATTTAAAGTGCCTGTGACATGCATATTCTTCAAATACAAAAAGTCAAAGAAAACAATTTATATTTAAGAAAGTTGGAATAATACACACAATTTAACCAATTTTGTCCCATAACTGGCACATTTTCTTTGGAACTTGACTCAGCCAAAGTGAAACAGGAAGTGACATCAAAGAGGAMCTCTTTAACAAAGAAAACTCTCTGGTCTTTGTTTATTGAAACAATATTTGAACTCTGACTCTTCATCTTTCTCTGATAGTGACTCAAAATAATCTGAAGAAACATCAGATTATTCTCTACAGTCTGGGTTGTTGGCTGTTGTAGCATAGCTCTGTTCACATGCAGACATTCCCCTTTGACATCACTTCCTGTTACTTCACAGGCAAATATCTCAACAACTGTTCGTCTCAACAACATGACATTTCTTTTGCAATATTTTATCAATGTCCTCTTTCTAAAAATGCAGTCATATATATTACAAAAATTTGACATCACAGGCACTTTAATAAAGACTTAACATGGTTAGAATAGGTTCAGTTTGTTAAATTCTTAATGGCTTCTTTACAGCCGTAAATTATTTTTCTACTCATGCCAAAATATGAAAGTAGCTCTGAAAAAATAAAACCAATAAAAAGCAAACAGAAAGTCAATGACCTCAGTTAAGAAAAACATTGCTTAAGTACTGAAACTGTGATATACAGTATTTTGATTTATTCCATCACTTGAAACCATGTCTTTGCACACTGTGGTGTGAACGGTGTCTAGATAACAAAATCTAGAGAAACAGTTCACTCATCTGCAACACTGTGAAAGCTGCCCACCTGATCTTGTAAAACCTCCTCTCTGGCCATTAAAACAGCTCTGTTGTTGTATGGAGACAGGACCTAGAGGTGTGTGCCGCTGGGATTTTAGCTGCAGATCCTTCGGGTCGTTTGCGCTGCATGGAAGGGGCTTATTCTTTCACATCACATGGATATTTGATTGGATTGGGAGCTGGGGAGTTTAGAGGCAAAGTCACATCCTTGAGCTCGTTGTTGTGTTATTTAAGTTGCTCATAAGCAGTTTTTGTGGTGTGGTAGACCATTTATTACTCTTGGGAGAGGCTGCTAACATACGGGGGTGTCTTTTGTTTGTGACAGTGTCAGAGTAGCTTTAAAACGTTGGTGATCAAACCAAAACATGCATGTGGAGCTGGATATGTTTAGGCATTGTGGCAAAACAAAATTTAATTAACTTTGTTTTCATCCTACAAATCTTTGACTGTTAAAATCCCAATTAGTGCAAAGAAATGTTTTTATATAATAAACAAAAAAAATCCAAATATTAGAAAAAAATTGTTTTCCCCCCTTTTGTTACCTCATCACTGGGGGGTTAATTAGCCTGACAGATTGGCCCAGTTTCTTCATAAACACATGTACAAACAGAGGAAGAAAAAAGAGAGAAATATCACGCATCCCCTGACCATTTTCTCATTAACCTGACATACTGGCACACTTCCATTTCCTTTTATCTGTGTTTTTAATAGAAGCAGTGATCGTTTCATTGAGGAGAAAACCCTGCTATTGGCTGTTCGCTCCTACGTCTTCTTCTCCCAGCTCAGCGCCTGGCTCAGTGCCTCTCATGGCATCGTCCCCAGGAACATCCTGTACAGGTCAGACATTAACGCTCACTGACACTGTTGGGCATTTCTGTGCTGCTGTCACACCAGAGTATTAAATCTGCAAGAAACCAGCTAAGGTTGTGTTTCTGTTTGAAATTTATAAGGAACGGGTTGACTCTAGTGTACCATTTAGTTCAAAAATTCAATTATGCTTCTGACGTCTCTAAGATTAAAAGTAACCGCTCCCTCTTCCTTTGTAAATCTCTGTGTTCGATAGGATCAGTGCTGCTGATGAGGATTTGGTGTGGAAGTTTTCTCAGCCGCCGTCGGAGCACATTTTCCCAGTTCCCAACGTGTCCCACAGCGTCGCCCTGCAGGTTCATGTCCAGTCGCTGCCTCGACAGCCCACCTACCCCACTCTGGCCTGTAGCATCCACACCGGCCTGCCTCCGATCTACAGCAAGACCCCCAGCCTCAGCCCCAACCTCAACAGCCACGGTGGTCTGCCCACCCTCAAGAAGAGTCCCGACCCCAGCAAAGACGCCGTTCACCACAACGCTAACACGTACAGTAAGAGCTCCAGCTCCATGTCTAGCCTTCTTCTCAATGGTTTACCCGTCCCCAACCTGCCTATTAGCAACATCCCCATTAACAGCCTTCCTCACACTGCGGTGCCACTGTCCTACACTAAGAAGGAGCCCGCTGAAAACCACACGTGTTACAACGGAGAGCTCCCCCAGGTCAGCCTGCCACAACACCAGGGCTCACYGCTGTTCCACAGGTCGGCTCACTCCCCCACGCCGCCCCGCTCTCACTCCCCCTCCCCGCTTCCAACAAGCAAAGCAGGAAAGTGGTTGTACTCGGCCCTCAATGGTTCGACCGACCCCTCACAGGCGGAGGAGCTCGGTTCCAACAACTCCGAAAAGTCTAAGGCTCCCACCGCCGAGCCCCTGAGAGCTTTCAAGAGTTTCTCCATGATGGAGTCGCCCCGCTGCCCCTCCCCACGGCCTGCCGCCAGCGAGACGAACCCTTTGATCGGCTCGCTGCTGCAGGAGAGGCAGGAAGTCATTGCTAGAATTGCACAAAGGCTGAACTTCTGTGACCCAACAGCACCGCCGCTCCCTCCCGGACTGTTCGCTTCTGACAACCCTCCCAAAGCCATGTGGGGCAGCAACCATGACAACACGGCTGCCGGTAAGACCAAAGAACCTGAAGCACCCCCCTATGAGTCTGTGGGACGTGGGTGGACCGGCCCGTTCAACACACCTGTGACTGAAACTAATTTCGTCAAACGGGAGACGTCCTCCCCTAAACCCGCGGCCTGCAGGAGGCTGAAAATGAACGAGACGGGAAACAGAGAGGAGGAGYGGAAAGGAGACGAGACGGAGCGAGAGAAGGACAGAGACAGCTCCCTCATCGCCCAGGCAGTGCAAGACATTACCAGACTCATCCAGGAGAGGCTGTCCGTCTCCTCGTTGTCCCCCAGGCACAGCAGGAGCAGCAGCCCTCTGCAGCACATGTGCACAACGGTCACACACACRGTGCGCACATACTCACACCCCGCACACATTCCACAAGCATCACACACTGCCAGCAACGGCTACGCCAACGGCCACGCACCTCACAGAGACGGCACGCACAGCGCCGCCTCGCTCATGCCCATTTGCACAGACACGCCCCAAGTTGGACCGAGGGCCGAATGCCAGTCTCCCCGAGTCCAAAATGGAGCTCAGTTTACACTTGAAGAAGCCTCCCTCAACGGCCAGTCCGACACCCAGACCGGCCAGCGTTTCCGAGCTTCCCCGCAGAAAAAGCTCCGAGTCAGGACACTCAGCAGCCATGAAGCCCCCTCTGCCTCCCCTGTCCACGAGATCAGACAAAGGAACGCCCAAGTGTCGAGCTGGGATCACGATGACGCCCTCCCAGCTGCGAACTATAACAGAAACAACAACAGCAAGCCTCAGCCCCAGATGCTGATCCAGAACTGTGTGCCAGCTCAGGGTTCTGTTCCGCAGGATGAGAACCAAGCACCCTCAGAGTCTGGGTCCTGCGCATCCAGTCCAGACACGGCTCCAACTCCATCAGTCCTCGTAAGATATATATTTAACTGTCTTTTTTGTTCTTGTTGTGAGAAATAACTGCATCAAACAAACAAGAGGAGGTTTTGACTTATTAAATTTTAAAAAGTTTAAATAATTACATTTTAAAGGGATCCACGATTAGTTGTATCATTACGCTGTTGGCGTGTAGGCTGTTTAGTTTTGATCATTTTTAGACTAAATTTTAAAAAATATATATTACACGGACGGGGCCATTTTATTTACACGCAAAGCATTCTGGGTAAATGATGACGTGGATAGGTCCTTGGTGCGAGGCTGCTAGCGAACTACATCCACCCTGAAGGTTACTCTTGGACAATATCTGAGGAGAAGGTAGAAATGACTCAGCCTGTAACTGAAAATATGGATGGAGGACCTCAGTTTAGCTTGTTTGTCACACTAGTGCTGAGCTAATGCATGTAAGGCAATATAGCGTCGGCGCTAGCGCCAAGGACCAGGCTAAGCTGAGGTTTTTCTTCCATGAAGCAGCTCTGTTGTCCTCCATCTAGGGTTACCAACTGTCCCATACTGGCCGGGATGTCCCGTTTTTTCAGCCTAATTGAAATGTTCCGTACGGGACACTCGTTTTCCCGTATTCTGAGAGCAGCCTGAAATAACAATTCTGTGCCGTCAGTGCTCCTCAGCTCAGTCCTGCTTCACTCTCCCACAGTCAGAAGCGCTGCTGCCTGGCTCCAGCGATACCACCCCCTCACCCCCTCCTTTCCTTTCTCAAGGCTCTCTCTCTGACACACAAAAGTGCAGAGACACACACACATGCGCACGGCTGCCTTCTTTGTAAACAACGTGCTGAATTCTCTGAGCTACTGGATCAGGTAAAGTCAGTCTCATTAACATATAATAACATTCAGCTTTTGGTCAAACTTTATTCTTCACAAAGAACCAGAAATAAGTCTACATTAACCCACAGGTCTGTTGTTTATCCTATGAAAAGTTAGCTTGCTGCTAGTCATCTATAAGCTAATGTTAGCAATAAGTTAAACTTTAGTGATGATATTTAATCTGTTATTGAGTTGTTAAACTGTATTTTAATGCCAAGATTGAGTCCAAGTCCACTCTGATATTTATTGATTCCCTGTTATAATTCATAAAAATAGCAATTATTTCAGTAATTTAGTATTAAGTGTTCAGTACACCTGTATATGTAGTAAATCTTATAAATCTTGTATAACATCTGCTGTTTTTCTGATCTTAGCAAGAATAAAATAACCACATCTGAAAAGTTTACTTGAAATTTAGAAATTTAGCTTATAAAATCGAGTTTCTGTATTTTACGTATAAAAAAAACAGTGCTTCATGGTCAGAAAACTTTAAATTTTTAACAGTCGGGTGATGGAAATAATAATTAGTCGTCTGCTATATGTTCATTTTATTTTATTAAATTTTCTTGAATTTTTAAATCTGGCTGACTTCAGGTGGCAGCCGCTAACAAAAATGCATAAATAGAAAACAAGTCAGGTTTGGATTTGAATCAGTATGTTTTAAATCCAATTAAAGCAAGAATGTTAAACAATAAATTATACAATAATCTGGTTATTTAGTGATATTTCCACAGTTGTGTTCTTGACTGGTCTTGAAATAAAATTCCGAGTCCTCAATGTCTGAGACCGAGACAAGACCGAGTACAAATGCTGTCGAGTCCGAGACAAGACCAAGACCATCAAAAAGTGGTCTTGAGACTGGTCTTAAGACTAAGACCGGTTTCAAGTACTACAACACTAGAAATTAGTTTTAATAATTGGGATTTTCCTGGTTAAATAATAGTCAATAATTAAACCTGTCAATCCATCCATCATTAGATTTAAACTACATGACTCAAAGTTAAGTGTCTTTATTATTGTATCAATCTGTTCACAACAGCATATACTGTATGTTTATATTTACATTTTTTAATCCTATTTACTGAGGCCATCAGCAGTTGAAAAGTTGTAAAGAAAGAAAAATATTTAATGTTTTGTTAAATCCTTCTTTTTAATCCATCATGTTACATGGAAATAACACAAACAAGATTAAATCGTGTGTATAGGGATTCCAACCTAAATGTTGGGGAAATAAGTAATATTGTGTGGTGATAATTGACATATTAGGTCATTAAGCCCCGCCCCTCTGGAGAAACTGTCCCGTATTTCGGAGGGGCTGAGTTGGAAACCCTACATTACCTCCATCTTTATTTTCAGTTCCAGGCTGAGTCATTTCTACCTTCTCCTCTCTGTCAACGCTCTCTGGTTTCATTTAAAAGAGTCGATCATCAGATATTGTCCAAGATTAACCTTCAGGGTGGCTATAGCTCGCTCACACCAATGATCTATCCACGTCATCTTTTATTCAGAATGCTTTGCGTGTAAATGAAATGGCTCCGTCTGTGTTAAAATATATTTTTTAAAATTTACTAAACAGCCTACAGTATTTTTAGTCTTTATTTTACAGTTAAAAATGTATGTTTATCAAATAAAGTCTGTTACAACTAATCATGGATCCCTTTAAGTAGACTGATTAGTCTGTATTCCACGCAAACTGCTGCTAGCCACATATTTAACCTGCCGTCATGAAAATAAAGTATCTGCAAGAAGTTGAAAAAATATATATATTTTTACTAAAATGACGAGCTGTTTTGGAGCCTAATTTTAGAGCTGTAGCAGCTTTTTCTTCACTTCCAAGCTGTCCTAATCACTCTTCATCCGTGTGCACCAGCGTCCTCACAGCCCCTCCTCGCCTCTGCGGCCCTGCAACAGCTGGAAGAAACAGAACCGCCACTCATTAGACGCCACAGCGACCAAGGCCTTCCACCCCTGCACGGGCCTGCCGCTGCTCTCCAGCCCTGTAAGAAACACGCTGTCACTCGTCATCGCACACAGAGTGGTCGTTGTGGGTGTCTGTGTATTTGTCATAACAACACTCTCACCGCCAAGAAAAGCATAACACTCAACACATTCAACTAAAACAAAAAGTAATTGTTTATAATTAAAAGACAAGTATCTGCAGCTGACTTTTTTTTAATTGCTGCTGGACTACTAAGTGGTAATCTCGAGGTATTAAACTGACATAAATGGCCAGATGAAAGCCACGTGACTCATCTGTGCCTCATCAGTCATGTGAAGTGATAATAGGGATTTTTTTATCCTTCCACTTTACTGTTTCTCATCACTTTACTCRCATATAACCTCAAATACAAGAACTCAAGCAACACACAAGTTCACACATTTCCATGATGACTTACGTTGTAAAATATAAACATATGTTTACGTGTGCAAAGTCATTTAATGTGTTTTGTGTTGAACGGTATAAAATAGTTTCATGATAAAACATAAAGATTTGTTAGTGTAATAAGTGTAAAAAAAGAGTTTTGTTTTTCCCCAGCTGCCTTGTGTTAATCATGTTCTGTGTGTCTGCTGCAGGTTCCTCAGAGGAAAAATCAAACAGGTTATTTTGACCTGGACATCTCTCTGACTGGCTGTAAGGGTTTGCCTTGGGCTTCTGGGAAAAGGTATGCATATTCTCACCTGGGTTCTTTTTTAATAGAGTTTGCACTTCAGTGATCCCATACAGTTGATATAGAATAAATCAAGTTATTTTTTATTTTTATTTTTTTACAGACACTTTTATTTGTTAGATTACATAGGGCATTTGCTACACTGAGAATCTTAGTAACCATAGTCTTGCAGGAGGTGAAATCTACTGTCAAACTCTAGAGGGGAGGGGGCTGAAAAGGTGCGCATATTAATTAAAAGATAAAGTGCTTTATTATAAAATGTGACATATTTAATTGAACCAAGCGTCCTGTATCCTAATTGCAAACTGAACCGTCTGCCTCTCCGGAGGATTCGTGCTTCAGGGTGTGCCTCATTTTAAGTGAAGTAATGAAGCAAACAAAAAAATCAGTTTGGTTAAAATTATGGACATGTTTTGTTTTGGCAAGCGTAAGAAAATGGGTTTCTGTCAGTTGTACTAAAGGCTGTGGGGTTTAAACCGCAGAGAGGAAGGCGGAAAAGATAATTAGCACAAATGTTTTTAGTGTTTATGCATTTTTTATGTTCACAATAATAAATAGATGAGGCACAAAGMAAATCACACTGACGTAGTTTGTTCTGCAAATTGAACTTGTGGTCACACTGTTTGTTGCTGGGTCTATAAAAGGTTTAAAACAATCTGATCAACATGTTTAAACTTTGTATTAACTGGTTCGATCTCAGGCTGTTTGGGGACTTCTTTAGCCTCTTTGTGTCTCAGTTAAAATTCCTGTGTTGGCTGCTTGAGTTTATTTAACATTACGTGTGTTATTAAGTTTATTTAAAGGGATCCATGATCAGTTGTAACATTAGATTTTATTTGATAAACATCTATTTTAACTGTAAAATAAAGACTAAAAATACTGTAGGATGTTCAGTTTTTATCATTTTTAAACTAAAAGTCTAAAAATATATTATACGGACGGGGCCATTTTATTTACACACAAAGCCTTCTTGTTTAATGATGATGTGGATAGGTCCTCTTCAGTGTGAGGGTGCTAGCGAGCTATATCCACCCTGAAGGTTAATCTTGGACAATATCTGACGATCGGCTCTTTTAAATGAAACCAGAGAGCGTTGACAGAGAGGAGAAGGTAGAAATGACTCAGCCTGKAACTGAAAATATGGATGGAGGACAACAGAGCTGCTTCATGGAAGAAGAACCTCAGCTTAGCCTGTTAGCTTTAGCRTTAGCCCCGATGCTATCACCATATATATKTATGTATTAGCTCAGCGCTACACATTCTCCTCTCGTCACTGAGGTCCTCCATCCACATGACAGAGAGGGGAACACAAAAATGTCTCAGCCTGCAACTGAAAATATGGATGGAGGACCTCAGTTTAGYTTGTTTGTAACGCTAGCACCGTGCTAATACATACTGTATAAGGCAATATAGCGTCGGCGCTAGCGTGAAGGCTAACAGGCTAAGCTGAGGTTCTTCTTCAGGGTGGATATAGCTCGCTAGTAGCCTCGCATCGAGGACCTATTCACGTCATCTTTTACCCAGAATGCTTTGCATGTAAATAAAATGGCTCCGTCCGTGTTAAAATATAGTTTTAAAAAAATTTACAAAACTAAACAGCCTACAGTATTTTACAGTCTTTATTTTACAGTTAAAATAAATGTTTATCAAATAAAGTCTGATGTTACAACTAATCATGGATCCCTTTAAAACATTTATAGGCCTGATTGGAAGGTTTTATATGGTGGCTTTTGGCAGAAAGGCTGCCTTGGTTTGAGCATTAGCCTGAAGAATTTCTCCTGTGTGAAAAGCCATAACAGCTCTGAAGAGAAAGAGCCCCACACTGTCATCAGATGGAGCTCTGCTTCGCTGGTACTGTGTCTCGAATCACACACATTCAGCTGGAAATGGCAGTCAGAGCTAAGCTGGCTGTATACACRCAGAGATTCATGCCTCTGCCTACACACAGCAGCTGTGGGTGGAAGCTCAGCGCTGCTCTTTTATGAAGCAGATGTTTGCGGAGCGAAAAACTCTGGGTTGAAAGTTACTTTCAACCATCAAACGGCGTCTTTGTTGTCTGATCAGAAATGTTGTTTACATGTTTGATCGCGTGACCGGCTGACGTAGAAAGCCATTTGTTCTGGTGATTAATGCTTCTTGTTTACAAACAGTTCATTTAGCCTCAGGTGGTTTTATCCTGTCGTGTTACAGGTATAGCCAGGCGTACCGGGGATGATGKTTTTTACGTCATGAACAAGTTGATCAAGCATGTGTGGTTTTAACCCTTCAGGGTGTGTCCGAAGACAGAAGGGTACACAGATGAGTCACAGCAGCTGTTCAGCGCCAGCGCTCCACCTGCCAGCCTCAGCCTTCTGGGAAACTTTGAGGTATAATGATACTGGACACCAGCTCCCATTCACTCTCACAAGTTTTGAATCACACCATCAAAGCTGAAAATCTGTACAGTCATCACGCAGAAGTTGTCCGTTTTCATGACTAAAACTGTAAAAGTTTGTCATAGCTTTGAAGATTAATAGCAGGAAATGTTTCACTGAACGTCTCAGGAGTGTGTGCTGAACTATCGCCTGGAGCCTTTAGGCACAGTGGAAGGTTTTACAGCAGAGGTGGGAGCCAGCGGATCCTTCTGTCCCAGTCACCTCACCTTACCTGTGGATGTGTCGTTCTACAGCGTCTCTGATGACAACGCTCCCTCACCATATATGGTGAGCTCACTTTATTTCACTTAATCATCCAAATTACCCTTTATTTATTTATTTTGTTTTACGTCACAAAGCTGAGCCCAGAGATGAAATTGCCCTTTGTGCGTGTGAATGTGTGCGCTCCTTTTTGTATGCCTGCTTGTGATGCCGTGATTGTCGTATGTTTTCTCACAGGGTGTGATAAACCTGGAGTCCCTGGGAAAAAGGGGCTACCGTGTACCTCCATCAGGAACCATTCAAGTGGTTAGGAATTTTTTTCAAAACAGTAGAAATGTTTTTTAAATGCTCATGTCCATGCAGTATTTCCACTCCAGAGTGCTCATGGCACTGAAAAAAATAAAAATAAAAAATCAGATTAAGTCACTAAAGGAATTAGAGACTCCTAGTGGCTGTAATGGGAAGTACATCCTGTAACAAAGCTTCAAGAGCATGTCTCTGCTTATATTTTGGAATTTGGAAAGTCTTGTATTACATACACTTTAAATACACTGTTTGGTTGCTATATTTATTGTGTTAATAATTTGTATGTGTTATATAAAAAAATGCTCTTATTGGATTACAAAAKAAGTTTAAACCCTTCAAATTTCTATGTTTCGATCTTTCAGACCTTATTCAACCCCAACAAGACGGTGGTAAAGATGTTTGTTGTGATGTACGATTTAAGAGCCATGCCAGCTGGTCACCAGACCTTCCTTCGCCAGAGAACCTTTTCTGTTCCCGTTCGCCGCGACTCAAACAATCATAGCAGCAGGAAGCCCCTCGCCCAGAGCCCGGGCCGCACCCTGCGTTACCTCGTTCACCTGAGGTGGGAGAGCCGTCGCTGTGCGGGAAACACTCGGCTGCCGAGACGTCTTTTTCACGCTCTCCTGTCTGTCGTCTCCCTCTCTCGTTGCCTYCAGGTTCCAGAGCTCGAAGTCTGGGAAGCTCTACCTTCACAGAGACATCCGCCTGCTGTTCTCCAGGAAGTCGATGGAGGTGGACAGCGGTGCTGCCTACGAGCTCCAGTCCTCCACAGAGTCTCCCATCGACCCRCCATTTTCTCCTCGCTGCTGAAGCGCGACGCCTCCCCTCATCCATCCAGTTGCATCCATTACTTCAGTCACACCTCAACGCCAGCGATTGACTTTTATTCAGCCCATCAGCTCATGGCTTGCATTTTGGAAAGAGATGGAGTTTATGGGTTGCAGCCTGCAGGCCTGTGTCCACAAACTTAAGTTTCGTCCTGGAACTGACGTTGAGGGTCAGCTTAGAGCCTGAGAGACTCATCAGAAATACACCTTATTCTCTGTTTAGTGCACAACCTTGGAACAAGAGGGTTGGGTCAAAGGTAGTTTTTGGAAGAGTTTGTAATGCCGGTCAAAATATTGTTGCCATAATTAAAAGGATTTTCTTTCTTTTTTTCACGTTGTTTTGTGAATCCTCTCCAGCGTCTGGCAGGAGAGTGGAGACCAGTGCTCGTCATCCACAGAGGCAGTTGAGACACGTTAAATTAGTGCTGTTTTACTCTGCTGGCATGAATCCAAACAGATAAATCAATTTATTCACTCTAAATTCTTATCAACACAAAGCAATGCATTTTTTTCTTCTGGTAGAGCTCCAAATGTTCTTGAATATTAGACTGATTGAGCTAAAAGTGCATTCAAACCCTGAGCTGCGTGACCCTGTGAGGTTCCTTCAGCTCGGAGCCGAGGGAGTGCACGTGGGAGAGAAACTGGGTGCCAGGCTTTAGTGCAACACATCCCACGGACCACCGAAGACGTCGGAGAGGCAATCACCCTGAATTTACCTAAAAGCATCACAGCAGGACATCWGAAGTGCACTGTGGATTTTATTTTATTTTATTTTTTTCATTATAACTGGAAATAAAACAGAAAATAGTCATATTCTAATACTTTTGTACGGTTACAAAACCACTTTATTGGAAGTGTTGCAATAGAAAGAGTAACGTTAGTTTAGTGTTTACATATTCACTTTCAGTTTACTTCCCATCTGTTTATTTAATATTTAAATTAATATTTCAGTTACTACTTGTGATGTCTGTCATGCTAAGATGTAGTGCAAACTGTATATCATAGTGTGTATTTTTGACATTAATATTCAAATCTGAAAAAATATATCTCTATCTTCTAAAGCAATCTTGAAAGTCTGCTCTTTTTTTGTGTGTGTCCCTGGACCCCCTCTCCCTGGGTTTTCCTAAACTTCAGCTGCACTTCAGTGTTGAGAAACTCCGTGTCAAACTGTCAAGACACTTTCACAATTACCTTATTTTCAGTCACCTAAAAAGGTGCAAATACGTTTTTTTCCTTCCGATTGAGAGACTGATATTTGGGAAATGACAGCTGTTTTTTCATTTTTTTAATAGATGTCATCAATTTGAAAGGTCAAACTCACTTTAGTACAAAACACAAGTACTTTRATTTGACATATATTACTGAATCGACTCATGTAAAGACAGCAATACACAATGCAACCTGCTGCATGCAGTGATAAGTCATTTTATAATACAGCCCAGTCCTTGTAGATGTCAGGCATGTACCAGGCTGTATTATGTATACTGTTCATTAATATAATAAAACCAGGCCTGAATGCAGAAGCAGCAAGTGAAAATAAGTATTCTCCTACAATTTTTGAAGTAATTAATAGCTGCAAGATATTGCCAACTAAACACTACAATGTCAGCAGCAAATGAGAAACCATGTTCTTTATAAACAGACCAAATTGATGTTTAACCATGATGCACTGTGAAACACCAGTGCAGTGTCTCAGCATGAGCTCCTCATAAACTCAATGCTGAAAGGATAGATTGAACTGATTGTGCAGCCAAGCGGCCTGCATCACCTTGCAGTCTTTGAGCTGATCATGACCACCTCTGCATTGCACTGTTCCCCCAGTCAAATGTGAGGCCATCTGATGACCAAAATATGTCCTGATTTCATGCACACCAGCAAAATGACAGAGAAGATTTCAAATTTAAGGTGTATTAGTCTCTTGAAGTCCACACCACAACCTGATTTTAAAAGTGATTGTGAACCTACAACTGAAGCAACATTATAAAGAAGAGAGAGGAAGGTTTCCTCAGCAAGGTGAGGAGGAAAAAAATGTATGCATGTCTATCATTTGTGTCTCCGGGAAATTTTAGAATGTCCTGCTCTATAAAATGCATTGAATAAAATCTAATATTGGGATTTTTTAAAAGAGCTGCATTGTGGTAATCATTGGTAGCATTCATGTTTGAGGATTAACAACAGGATTTTGTGGCAGCACATGGTCCGAACAGCTGATCCGTTTCATGTTACGCAATCCCAGAGCTCAGCGTGCGCGTGTACGGATGGAACGGGAACGTGCTTCGGGTCTCCGCACGTGTGACGTATTAGGCGGGAGCGAGCCCATAGCTCATCCGCAGCAGTGGTGTGTGTGTGTGGGGGCTACAGAAAGTCAATCAAAACAGCGGATTTTCCCCCGCTACTGCTGAGCAGTGCCTTGGTCGAGCTCAATTAGAAATGTCGGGAGATAACGAAGAAACCCAGACCGCAGAGGAGACACCGGTGGAGGAGACGGTAACTGCAGTGCTTTGCTGAAGTGCAGCGTCGTTGACTTTTTAATCGCTACCTGTAACGATAGGCTTCTTCTTCTTCCACCCGCGCGCGTCATTGTTGACATATCAGTCAAAGCTAGCAACCAGCCCTTAACTAAACACAACACGTTTTTGTCGTGTATCACATTCAGAAGCCTAACGACAAGTGCCTCTTTTTTTGCGGTGGGGATAATGTGTGAATAAACGTCTTGTTTAAGACTGCAGGGAATGTCAGACCTTAAGCTAATGCTAGCTGCTAACAGGACATTCTAGCATCGCTTAATCACATGCTAGCGTTAGCTTAGCTCAACAAAACACCGATGTTCTGCCTGCTTCGGACAATGTTAAACACCGCACTTGTACTCACACTTGATCCATGTTCTCCGGTGTTTAAATTGGTCATACCGAGAAGTTTATATAT
>NW_013953276.1:56475-59063 GCF_001266775.1 Austrofundulus limnaeus
CACACACACACACACACACACACACACACACACACACACACACACACACACAAAAACAGACAGCATCGCGGATTTCAACTCTGCTCTACCTTGTCGATTTTTTTATTTTATTTTATTTTTTTCAAGTTTTATCAGGAAGTGCTTAACTGCTGAACTGGCTTGAGGGGAGAGAAGACCACACCGCCTGCTGGAAAATCAACAAGGGGAGGGGCTGGAGGTGTGCCAAAAATACACTTAAACACGTCTGATTTTCTTTAAATATAAGCAAACATAGTTTTCAAATCCTCTATCATTTTAAATCGTGCTTTACAACCCCGCCCCCCTCGACGACAAAAGGCACTGTGAAAAGAAAGGCTTCGAACACAACATACCGCTTCTGTGACGCGATCTAATCTCTGCCTGTCAGTAAACATGAGCCGCTTTATCTGTTGAACCCTTTTATAAAAGCCTCACATGAATCAAAATGACTTGCTCAGAACGTTAAATTAAATCCTACGACTGGAAGCAAATGAGAACTTTTAAAATAAATCTCATTCATGTAAGCGATGCAGCGAAGACTTATGGATCTAAACACACAGACCGTGACTAAGCTGTGCTAACGGACTGCCTTCACAGTCAAGTCAACTAAACAGGAGCGATCTGAGAGGAAAAAAAATCTAGACACATCTGTTTGTTTGCTAATGAAACTGTGCTGTTCATTAAAATCTAGACCCACTGGAGTGTCAGGTGTCGTTATAAAGAGAACGACCAAAGCAAGTGGCACAGCAGCTCTACAGAAATCTGAAACAAGCTACTAATATACTACGTAGGGAAAAATATAAACAGCCGTTTTCTTCAAGTGTTTCGAGAAAAATATCTAATATTAAATACTTATATATATGTGAACTGACTTGTTTCACCAACTAACGTTCTTTTAAATTATTAAACCAAAGATTTTTGTTGAGGTTACAGCTAGGGGCTCTTTGTTTTTTTTTTTTTTTTTTTTTTACAAGCACCTGACATCTATAGAGAGGAGGCAAGATCAGACAGCTCACGCACAGAACACCTGAGAAGAATGACCAGAAGGGGGCAGCACAGCACCCCGTAATAAAAAAAGGAAAGAGAGGAAAAGCGGAGGGAAAGGACATAAAAGCTCTTCGTGGGTAAAAGTTCAGGAAGTGGTGTGTGTCGTCATCATGCGAGAGCGTCCAGCATCGCAGCTGTCTCTGCCATCAGGAGGGGCAGAGGGGACAAGCACTGCTCGTTCAGGGGAAAAAAAAAAAAAAAAAGGTCGGATCGAGCTTAAACGAGTAGCTTTAGACATTTTCTGTGTCGGGCTGTGCTGGAACTGGTTCTGTATTGTGCGGGCCTGCACTGAGATACCAGAGCTCGGTGGTTGTGCTGGCCCCACCCCCACCCTCCCCCGGTGGGCCCGTGGTCCCTCTGTGGAGGCTGCCGCTGCTGGTTTACGGTGGATCTGCGGTGGTCTCTTAGTGGCCGTCGTGAGTCGTCACCATTTCCTCGGCTCTCCGGTGCAGCTCCAAGGCTGTGACAGTAGAGATGTCTTTTGGGAGCTCGGATTTCCTCCTCATTAAAGGACGTTCTCGCCGCTGATCTTTTTGGATCTGCGCACCAAAAAGAAAAAATGTAAAAACAAAACAAAAACGGAGGGATCAGTAACATAAACACTAAATCACACTGCAGCTGTGTGAGATGTCCAACAATCTGACATTATTTAATCTGCCTCTGTCTCTTTCATAGCYAACATGGGACAGTTCACATCATAACCTATAAATTTACTGCAAACATTTGGACGATAGGGACACATTTCTGAATATATTTTGCTCTTTTTAAAATCCTCTCAGACTGAACTTCTACATCTTACTGCTACACTGAACACTGACCTGTAAGGCTTTCTCCTCTACTGTTTTTTTCAACAAGTTGACATCGTCTAGGAGCGGTCCATCAGTCTCCATGTCCATTGGACCACCTGACTCTGGAGGGTCAACYTACACCAGAAACTGCACAGACAAAGGAGAAGGGCAAGTTCAGAAGTGTCCTATTTAAACCTGAATTTGTTGGAAGATTATAGTTCTCTAGGGCTGCAACAACGAATCAATAAAATCGATAAAAATCGATTATTAAAAGTGTTGGCAACGAATTTCATTATTGATTCGTTGTGTCGCGCGATTTATGCGTCCCTCGCCGTGTCGCGGAGCCGTTTGCGTCACCCGCAGAGCGTTGTCAATGCTGGCTGACCTAATAAAGTTTGGGAAGAAAAAAAACCCCTCTATCTGTAAAGATCCGCCCTCTCTGAGCCTCTCGAGTGAAAAGTGGAGACTTCGAACTTTAAACCAGTTTTTTAATTGTATTGTTAGACCAAGTAGATGTGAAGATATGATAAAAAGTATATGCCACATTTGATTTTTTAAAACGACGGTCTGATTTGACGCGAGGCACGTCACGAGGAGGAGACACGTCCGGGGGGACGGGACTCAGTCCGCCATTTGTTTTGTCCTCTCGGGCCAGAAATATAAAACCCTCCAGTCTTTTTTTCTGACCGAGGCTCAAAGTTATTTGGTAAGCAGCAAAAAGGTTCAGGACGAAGG
>NW_013953276.1:60063-67716 GCF_001266775.1 Austrofundulus limnaeus
GTTTAATACAGCTGGCATAATCAATTGTGAAAATATTTATAATGTGCTTCTTTTTTAATTTAGCATTTTATTAAAAAATCTTTAATTTAGCATATTATTTAAAAAATCCTTCATTTTATGAAAAGACCCTCTTGATTCAATAGAAAACTCTGGGTTTTAAGAAAATGGATGCTTATCAATTGTTACTTAATCTATAAGACAAATCAACTTCAGACAACTTCACATTAATCGATAAGTTGCATCGCTAGCTGTGTACAGAGCCCTGTGACGCCATTTGTAGTGATTTGGTGCTATATAAATAAACTGAACTGAATTTGCTTTCCAGTGATGGTCTAGTCTATTTTTCCCAGTTGTTTTTTTTACTTAAAAATATGAGTAAATCCATGTAAATATTTAGATACTAAGCCAAATTTGTTTTACAATAACAAGTTTTTTAGGGCTACTTGCATCTTGAAACACTTTCTTTGTTTCATTCCTATCAGCTAAAGACCAAAGTTTGTGGAACTATGAAGCTAGATTTACCTGGGAGTCAGTTTCTAACACTGAGAAGTTCCTAAAAGCACCACTGTGACGAGCTGGTTTTTTGTTTTACTCACCTGTGGGTTCGACTTTGCTAGATTCTCAATCTTCAGCCATGCGTCTTCTCTCTCCTTCCATTTGCTTTTCTCTCTTTACAAAAACAAAACAGAGCCTCGTCACACCCAAAGCCTTTTCAGTGTGACTCAGAGCTTCAGCTTATCTTCTCATCTTTTCCATATCTGATTGGAGATGTTCTGAGTGATGTATGTGACACTGCTAGAAGAGCAAAATGAACACAGCAGTGCAGGAAATAAAGATATGATGACTTACTTGCTTTTCTCTGCTTTGAACTGTTGGGTGCAGTCATCAAACAGCTTCTGATTCATCTCCATAAAAAGTTTCAGGGCATTATAGATCAACCCGTGGATTGTCCTGTGGACACACAAAGATTCCCGTGGCTCACTTGTTTCCCTAATAGGCAGCTGTGACATTCTCAAKGAGACACATCCTGACACAGACTTACTTGTTCCAGTGGGTCTTGGAGTTGCGGTAAAGGGACGGGAACATGATGGGCAGGATCTTTGCTGCATTGTCACTGATCAGGCTCATGATGTACTCGTTGTTCCAGTAGTACAGAGCACGCTCAGCCACCTAACAAACACAGTTGGTGTTAAAAATATATACACAAATTGAAAGGTTGGAAAAAAAAACTGGTTAAAACACACATCCAGGTGACTAAAATGAAACCCGACCTGAAAGTGCGGGCTCGACACACACTTTGCGAGCTGTCGGAAAAGAGGCTCCATGACTTTAACAAACTCTGAAGGCTCAATAACATCCAGGATCTCCTCCAGCTCGTTGAGAAACATCACTTCCTTTGGACTGTGGGTCTTTGGCCAATACTTTAACAAAGCCATAACCGTCTGTACACACATGCAGAAACACAGACAAAGGTCAATTACAATGAATAAAATAGAGACAAAACAGCAACGGTGAACAAGTAATTAAAAAATAATAATAATCAACATCATTCCTTAAAAGGAAGCCCTAATTATTTGTAATGTTAGACATTATTTTACAAACATTTACTTCAACTGTAAAACTATGTCTAATGTTACAACTAGTCAGGGTTTCCTTCAAATTCAAACCAACTGAGATTTTCTCTCATTTCAGCTGCTAACAAGTTCAGCTAACAAACATCCTGCATCTTGTTTCTGTCTTTTCATCTCTCACTTTTATTAAAGGGGCAATATTATATGTTTTTCAGGCATATATTTAAATACTACACCATAATAAAGTATTTATGTCACCTTTAGTTGTTATTAAAATGCTGTTTTTTTATGTTTAAATAGAAAATAAACTTATCTTCTCATCACTTCCTCTTCTAAATGCCTTGAAATTGCCCTCTGTCTCTTTAAGAACAACCTTCCGCTTCTGTCCCACCCATTTCAATGCAGGGGTGGGGTGCTATAAAGCAGTTTACCTGGCATCRGAAAATACATTTCCTCAAAGGTATTTTTAATCTTCACTGAGTGAGCAGTAGTGTTAGCTCAGCAGACAATTTCAGTTTCCCTTTCAGTTTCACCCAAGAGCCTGCAGGAGTTATGGGCGGGGTGTGTGGGGAGGGGGGGGGCGCACTCTGCCATGAGGAAGTTCGGCTTAAAGACACGTCCCAGGGGTGTTTCTGATACCCACCTGTCGTTTTGCTCCTCAGCATGGCTTCCTAAAAACACTGCAGGATTTCTCAAACATGCATGAATGAGTCAAAGCAAGGCTTTGGGCATGTTTTTTTTATGAGTATAACATTATAACATGATATAAAACTCAAAAAAGTTGATTTTAGATGATATTGCCCCTTTAAACTAATTCATACTGCACTGTCCCATAGCAAGACATAAAAGACGTATCCTGTGCCAACAGGATGTTTAAGAATAATCCTATCATAAAATAAATGATACAACAATAATCACGAGTTAAACCATACCGGTTCTGTGAGGGTGCTGTCCTTCTCTAGGAACTGAACCACACAGTAGGCCAGCTACAAAAGAAACATACACTTTTTTCAGCTTGTAACACACTTTATAAATCGTTGCTTAGCACTACAGAGAGCAGATTGTAACATTAAAGGAGTTACCTGTGGGTGATACACACTGAGAGACTTGACTTTGTGTAAAGGCAGCAAGACTTTCAATAAGAAAATTTTGTGCTCTTCCTTTAGTGGTAATGCAAATCCATTGATTATGCTGAAAGAATAAAGATGATCATTACCAGCCACTTGATGGATCAAACACAAAACCCACAGTCGCCACAAAAYCATCAGCTACAACAGAGGCGGCTTGTCTAAAAGATATGTTACCTGCCAAGTATTTCCAGTAATTCAGCTATTCCATTGTGATGCTCAGTTTCATAAATAAACCTAAAAGAAAAAGGAGGGAAAAAAATAAAACAAAAATGACTTAAAAACAAAAACTGCTCAGTCTAGTTCCAAATATATACTCACGTATAAAATATGTTGTTTATTTGTTTCCTAATGTACGCTCGCAGGCCCAGGAACTTGCCATAGATGCGATGAAGAGTGGTCTTCAAAAAATCTCTTTCCCTGGGGTCTTCACTATCAAACAGCTCTAAGAGCTACCAGAAAAATATTAATTGAAACACCTGAAAACATAAAATCTTTACACCTACACGCAAACATTTACAAGCATGACCATAAAGGTATACACAAGTGCTCACCTGCATTACAAACTTCTGGTCAATATACTTTTTGGCAATATTGGGTTGAAAGTCGGGTGACTCTAAGAACCGTAGAAAAAATTCATACACGAGCTGTGAAACAACAGAACAGCAACAATTCAACAACTTAACAGCTGAACTGATTTGTTGTTACCAGCATATAATGAATAGAAAGCCATGTTTTACTGCAGTATGTTGTAGTTGTGTACCTGTAGATGTGGCCACGCGGCTTCTAGCGTTGGTTCGTCTTCCTCCGGATCAAACTCTGCTCCAGTGGGGTTGGAAGATGGTGGCAATGTCCGAAACATATTCACAGCAAACTGGGAACAGAACACAAATATTTAAAAGAAAGTCTCATCAGTCAGAAACCAGCTGTATGATTCTGATAAAAAGTCTACATCTGACAGTTTATATCGGTCACCCTAACAAAAAACCAACCCCAACAGAAATTAATACTGAATATTAACCTACAACACTCTTTTCCTGCATTTTTGCTACACAGTTACTTCTGCTGAAGCTTTTGGCTTACCAGTGATTAATTACTTCTGAAACACATCTGAGACCAGAAACACTGAACATAAATCTAGACTTTGAAAACACATTAGCCACAGTGTATACTGAGCAAAAACTGCTGTTCACAAAACCCAAAAGGGCCACCAAAGACCAATGGGCTATGGTAGGATTAAACAAAATAAATCAAAATAATGACTTATGAAGCAGAGTTCACAAAAAAAAAACAGTAACGTGAAAAGTATTGTAACTTCATAGAAAAGGTTGTATAGTCATGCATGTGTATACAGTATATGCACATTTCTTTGTTGTTTTACGTCAGTTTTGAAATAAAGACTCAGTATTTTAGGTTGCTGAGTCTCATCTAGGCAGTACATTTTAGAAAGTCTGTCACGGTTTTCTCTCACTGCCACTTTTATATTCTTATCAGGACAAAATGAAAACCTATTAAGATAAGATGCTTTTATTGTCACTGTTCAGTGATGCAATGAAACAGCACATGTCCATCCCAGCAGTGCTAATATAGTAAAAGGGGGAAAAAAATACCACAATACATTTAAAATAGGCTCTTAAAAAAAGAACTAGACCTAAAATCGACCATCGGGGCACAAAAACAAAATGCAGAAAAGTTAATGATGTTATACACAAGAGTGTACAGCATGTGTGTTGRTACAGCTGGATGGCTATTGTACTGAATATGAATATTAATGGTTTATACTCATTATGGAAAGCTATTTAGAAACTGAAAGGCTTTTGTTAATAAACTGTTTAGCAGTATGTTAGTGCATGTTTGTAGTGACCTATACTGTTTTGATGGCAGAAGTTTGAGTAAATAATGACTACAAAGTGACTTTTTTTGTGTGTGTGTGTGTGTGGTGGTGATAGTGGTGGGAGGGTTATGGCAGAAGGTTTTTGCAATGTCACTAAGTGAAGGAAGAGGTGAAKCAATGTTTTCTTTTGTGTGATTCTGACAGCCCTCTGAAGCTGTCCTGTCTGCTCCTGTACACTCAGTGTACCATGCTGATTGTTATCTCAACGTCGGTTAAGACTGACCGTTGCACTGAACACCAGGTGTTAAACYCTAACCGAACAAACAGAAAACCATTCGTACAGTGTAAGAATAAGAATAAACTCTCTATTGCCATAAAGTGTCAGTCTCGACACTTTGATGATAAAAGCCATTAGAGGACTTCAAAGAGTCCTCATCTTTAAGGGGGTCAGAAAAGGATGGGGCTGCCAGGTATAAGCGTACATTTCTATGCTGATTTGGCAGCTTGGTTGCATTATCAGCTACACTGATCAAACAGAGCTTCAACAAGGAGGGATATTTGCACGTTGATCATCTGCAGTTTACAATGCGGCACTGAGCCAGGCCTTTGATTAACATCAAAGACTTTTTAATTTGGCTTGGGAAAACAAATTTGGGTCCATGAACACATTCAGGCCACAACCTCTGAAAAAACACTTATGGTTAATACAGTAGGAGTATAATGAGATCGGTGTAAATAAATGAAGACCCGTGCCTAGCCTACAAAAGACAAGGTTTTGAGTGCTTCAAATTACTCTAACTGTATAAATGAGTGGCTTCTTGTAAGAAACAAAACTCAATCACTGGAGCCCTGTCACTTAAACATTTAAACTGTGAAAGTTCAAATTGAGGTCAGTGATGCCTACGCTAACATCCTGACTCTAAAAAGAGACAAACACTTTTATCTGTGATGTATGAAGCATTTTGGGGAGTGTTGACTTCAGTTTGTCAAATTACACATTTAGGTCTGGTTTGATATCTGTGCTMAAGTTTAGTTATTGACTGTAAATGTGAAACCATTAATTAGAGGTCTGAGCCAGAAGAATCCAGAGGGAACTGGACTCTTGAAGGGGGGTGTGTTCAAAGACAACACCTGAGCTCAGTACCACATTATTCTTGTTGCCAGTAGATATTAATAGATTAAATTTTAATGGTTTAGCTGTAACCTCTGCCTTATTTCTACCAATTTAGCTTTTTATCATAGAACTGTGAAATTCATGTGGTGGTTTAACTTAGTGAAGCTAATATCTTGGTTAACCATTTGTCGATACCAATCTCTCTTAAAAACTAACCTTAAAAACATCTATCAAAGCAAACCCAAAATAATCTAAGMGTTGCTTCAGAATCTTGTGGTCTGTTTTGAAAACTATGGTTTCTTTTCCAAATCAGACTTTATAACTTTATAAATGTTTCTTGTGAAGAGATGCCTCTCAATGATGGTAGCTTTGAGCCATAACTTATGGGGCTTCCCATTTGTACTTAGAAGTCAGAATTTTTTATGTTCTAACTCAGAAAAATCCACTGGAATGTCCCGCTTAAGACTAAATTCTGACACTGAAAGTCTGAGGTTTCTTGTCATRCTTGACTTAAAAAAACAAATGGCTGTTTTGCTCATATAAAGTGAGTGGTGTTGGCTGCAACAATACTTCTGTCAGTCTGCACCTCATTAAATCAGTCACATATATAGTACAGTACAGACATTTGTACTATTCTTCAAAACCTTCTGTTGGTTGAAGAAACTTGTGGCTAGGACTGAGAAGCACCAATGGATCAAATTAGAACTCAGTTAAAAAGCTAAAAGCACTGGTTTTGTTTAAATTACTTGTTTTCAAGCTCTCTGTGAGCAAACCAAACTAAAAAGGTATTAAAAAATATGAAAAATGAGGCAGACCTGCAGGATAAACGACGACACAAATATTGAGCCAAACAATTTTAGGGAGCTAAATTGTAAGGACCCTTTGGCAAAAGGAAAAACAAAATTAGGACTGTTTCTCATCTGACAACAAAGTTTAAACCAACATAAAAACCAAATCCAGGAGTAAATGTGGGAAAACAAAAAGTAAGTAGCTTTAGGCTGAGTGGTTAAGAGTCAAAATAAGCCATGCGGTGATTTAAACAGGACCAACAGGGCTGTAATACAGAAAAAGAGTTCTAGTTTTTACAGAAACTGAAACTCATAATGGCTAACTGAGTACAGCACCTAGGCATCACAAGGACTTCTATCATCACACTACATGTGCTATCAGAGAKAATGAGAGAAGCGGTCGCCCAAGACACATTTCTAAAATTTAATTTTCTGTCAGAGAGCATTTCCAAGCCTTTAGTTCCTGCTGTTTTAACACTGACCATATGAACCACTTCTGGGTAGATGGGCTCGGTGATGACGTTCCTGTTGTGGGTGATGTACTCCACCATCTCGCTCAGTGCCGCTCGTTTCACCTCCTTCCATTTTAGGTCACTCAGTGGGTCTGAGACGAAATCGAAGAGGACGCAGCACTGACGCAGCTTCTGGATGAACAGCTTCTCCTGCTCTGCGGGGGGGACGTCTAGAAAATAGAAACGGACAAAAGGAGTGGAATTAACAGGTCTGCCATTTCCTGTAAAGAATTTACTTTAATCTGCCAAGAACAAGAACAAAGCCTCTGCACAACATTATAAATCTGATATTAAAACGACAGGATTAAAATCGGTATAATTGCWATTTATAAGGGAGACCACACTTTGATAAAAGAGGTACTTGACTGTCAAAAAGGACTACAAAGCCATCACTTTAATCAGCTACATTTATTCCTACCCTAACAACAAATGTATTTACATTAGACAATGTCTTTAAGTACATAATGTACAACTATATATGACATTCAAATTAGCAAATGATTACACAAATTTATGTTTAATTTTTTTAATTATAAATTTGACGGAATTCAAAAGTTGTGGGCAAATTTTCTGTCAAATTTATATTAAAGATGGCTTTTAATTGATTTTTGCACGTTTTATTTTTATTTGTGCTATGTTTCTTATGTGTTTTGATTTTACAATATGATATAAAGCACTTTGTAACTGGGTTTTGAAAGGTGCTATAC
>NW_013953276.1:68716-72539 GCF_001266775.1 Austrofundulus limnaeus
CGCCATAGACTTTGCATGTAAACTGGCAGCTCCTGCCGCTCAAAACGCTCTCGGTGTGAACGAGCCATCACAGGGGAAAAAAAGAAAAACCAAAATTCATTGTCTCAGAAAATTCTAATATTACATAGACATGCTTTTGATACATTTACTGTAGCTGTGTTCTGCTTTGTATGTATTTTATTATTTCATCCATGTTTTCAATTATTAGACTAAATTTGCCAATAAATAGTTTGAAAATATATTTTTGCAGATTTTAGTTTTTAGTATTAATTTACAATATGGTCACCCAACACTTAACAATAGCCTCTACCTCAAGGAGGTAGAGGAGCCAATTGCCTGGCTCACTGCTGCCAACTAGTGGTCAGAGGCTGAACTACAACATAAAAATGAACGGCTGGCAGGAAAGTTGACGTTTTAAAACTTAATAAAAAAAATCGATACAGAGCTTTAGAATATCGATACAGTATCGGGAAATGAAATATCGCGATATTTCAGTGTATCGATATTTTCTTACACCCCTAACAGCTATGAGGACTGTCCTTCCTCCGAGGCGTCGAGCCCTTCAGAAGACCCAGAGGGGMGCCCTTGCTCCAAACTGAATGGCAGGGAGGTTGGTCGCGGTTCTGAGGCTGTACTGACTGGGTGCTCAGGCTCCCAGGCAGCACTGCTCTCTTAACAGGAGGCGGCTGAGCAGCCGGCTTCTGTGTGCTAGTCTTCGGTCTCACGTCACGTCTGGGGACAATACAGCGCAGGGCTTCAGCCTGCTTTTCCCTCAGCTCAAACTTCGTCTGAATGACGTCGAGAGACCGACCAAATAACCCAGCAGCCATAACTGGTTCATCCAGGTATGCAGCTTGGTCTCTGTTGGGGACATCAGAGAGCGTCAACCACAGATGCCTCTGCGCCACCACAGTTGAAGCCGTCCCTCTGCCCAGGGAGAGCGCTGCACAGTGGGACGCACAYAGAATGTAATCCGCTGAGAGTCTGACCTCGTTAAAGGGAGGTAACAGAGGACTCTCGGGCGATACCAGAGCTCCGAGCTCTGCCAGAGACATAGCTTGGTATGTCTGGAGCATGCTAATGGAGCTCAGACCGTGAGCAGTGGTGGCCTGAGCCTTGTAAAATTTTTCAAGCTGCGCAGCAGAAAATCTACACAGAAATACTGCCCATAACCGGGTACTGTGACGCGGGTGGACAGAGGTTTGCTCCAGCAGGACTTCAGCTCCGAGACGAAGTCTGGGAATAAGGGAAGACGATTTTTCACTGTGGTCGGTTCAGTGGGGAGAAAAATCCCGCGAACCGCGACAATATTTGTTCTGAACCGTACGACGACACAAGGACAGAAAAGACGTGTCCTCCTGGTCCGCCTCCGCAGCAGCGAGGCATCTAGATCGGGCCGGGTTCCTCGTCGTCTTTCGACAGAAGAACATCCAAGCCAATATAAACGGCTAACCCCTCCTGTACTCTACTCTGTCTGCCCAGCTGGAAGCGGGGACTTTGACCGACAAATATTCCTCGTCAGACTCGGACGGAACCGGGTTACTGGACTCGGAGAGGAGTGGGTCTTTTCGTGAGACCACAGTTTCACCCAGCACTTTTTCTAAAAGACTTAACCCGTCCCTCCAGGGTTGAGCGACGAAGCTGGCGGRGAARGCACATGCTTCGGGCTCCGCCAACGCTCTCTGAGTGTGAACGACCCCCAGACAGACCAGGCAAGACTCGTGCTGGTCCCTCTCATGGAGCAAGAAGCCGCGCCCACAGGGGCGGCCGACGACCTCTGCTCCTTGAGGTAATTTTGTGCTCATCCCGAACCACAAAATATTCTACACACTTATATACGACACACTTACCTGTAGGCAGCGGCAGCCGACACCAACAAAAGCAGTTAAGTTAACTTTAAGAGCCTTCCAACAAACAAAGCTAACTAGCAGCAGCTAACTAGCTAGGTTGGAAGAGGTGGGGSTTCTAGCGAGGTGAAGAGTAATAGAACTAAGGAGTGACTGTGATGGCGACAGTATATATATATGTGTAGGCGGAGCCAGACATCTGTCGTCATCACGTCACCTGCCTAAAGGCGTGATTAGAGGTGGCTTCAGCCAGGACACGCAGGGGCGTGTTTTCCCATACATGATGTGTTGTACCGAGTGTATTGACTGAAAGGGGACAACTGGTGCAGTCGGCACACTTTTTTTTTATCAAGTCACTATTAACACTGAAACATTGAGACCATAGAATTAAAGCTTTATCACCCGGATTACTACTAAATATAGAAACTTGGGTTAAATCCAGCACAAAATCCATGCCGTGTATGTCCTCTGTTTGTTTCCATGTATTGCATAACATCATGCCGAGCTTAGTTTTAAAGTCAGGATGAAGAGATGGTTATGAAGAGGGGAAAGAATGAGTAATAACTATGTGATTAGACTAATCTTTGCAAAGAACATATATAGTAAATACAAACAACTAACTGCCTAAGGGACAATTCTTTATTATGTTGGCTATCATGTGATTTTAAGTCTGGTTTTTATACAAAACCTACCATTAGAGCAATGTAACCACCAGAATTGTGAAGATAAAAGTTGAACATTTGTAACCACAGCCAGCAGAGTGAAGTCAGAAGATTTGGGGTTGTTGCACACGTATGTAAAATACCTTTGAAAGCTGGCAGTTTCTGCAGCTCCCTGTTGTTGCTCAAGCTGAAGCGGGAGGAGCTCTGCCTCTTGTCCTTTTTGACAGGTGTCTGGGAACCTGGCTGCTTCCCCTTGAGCAGCTGAGTGGTGGGAGGAACGCTGTTGTTTGACTTCCTGTTTGAACTCTGCCAAAACAAGAGGGAAAATACACATTAGTGACACCAAACTAAATGCAAAAGGAAAAGAGGTGGACACTGCCAATGTTTAAAAAAAAAACTCTTCAGGAAAATCTACTGCATGAAGCCAGTAATTAAGTCCCATAAAAGATGAGTAAATTTAAAATTGAGCTGACATTTGGCATAAACTGGATTTTGTCTTACTTTGCTACAAAAACTGGAACTACTATTTGTGTTTGGAAGCCAAAATTGAAACATCAATTTCAATTTTTTATTTTAACAAATGGAAATAAAAACATGTTTCAGAAAAGTACACTTTAAATTAAACATTTATGGTTTTGTTTTAAACAGAATGCAAAATAAAGAGCAAATGTCTAAGCGTTTTTACAGACAACTCTGCACTTAGAAACAAGAGTTATCGCATCCCTGACTAGCTAAAAACAATAAGCTAGTTAAAAGAGGAACTGGATTTTACTCTGCAAGCAGAAAATCAGCAAATCAGCTCAACAGCCATCATACCAGACATTAAATGTGCATCAGACAAGCACCAAAACGGTTAAAATAAAATCCTTCAGGTTTGTGAAAAATAAAGTTATAACTCAGTAATAATCCAGTAATATTTAGACGGTGCTTGTATTATTTCTTTGCTTGTTTGGTTTGTTTGATGCTTTTTCATTTCATTTATTTATTTCAAAGGGCAGTGGATATTGATCAAAAGAATACAAATGGGTCGGAGTCAGCACAACGGACAGTTTTCACCCATTGTCATAAAACAAGAGTACAAAGCACATAAAACAATCAATAAAACAATCCATAAAAACAAAACACATGAACATCCCACACTAAAAGTCACACAGTTAAAATACAGCCAAGAGTTTTGTTTTTCATGAGGCCGCTTTTCTTTAAATCTTTTTTGTTACCGTTAGTTTATTTCTTTAATGTGTTCCTCTAATTGATGTCATGTAATTCTTTGAACAAAAGAAAAAAAAATCTATCTATCTCGATAGATAGATAGAT